>NC_059558.1:5459967-5762604 GCF_905220415.1 Colias croceus | reverse complement strand
TATGAGTGTTTAGTTTAGTTTTAATTTCAGTGTAATGGAAGAAGGCTTCGTCGAAGGTCGGAATGATTTTATTTGCGTAATATTAATACTTATAAGTGAAGCATCTTTAGGCGCGTTTAGAGTAAAATTTCAAAATCGCGTCATGGCAATACCGTAACGTCATGGAGTAAGGCGACGATTCTTCTACAACGATCTTTGCATCTTTGTAATAGTATGTGTACAAATTCACGCTGGATGTTTAGAAAATCATGTAATCTTTTAAACAAAAAACGAGTTTAAAAAATTGCAGATAATGACGGGGCAATGTGCGCTGACATTCATAACATACAAGAAAATATAGAAAATAATACAAAGAAACCGCAAGAAAAAATATATAACAACAAAATCGTGTATAAAAGTAATATATTCATAAAGTAAATCAAATTTGCAGAGTAATTTTCTGTACAAAAAGTAATGATATGCCACCAAAAACATAAATGTAAAAATTGGAGCCGAGTTCAATCGTTGACTTAATTTGCCAAAAAAGAAATGAGATCTAATTAATGTGTGCCAAGTTCTGCAGACAGTCCAGAATTTTATTTACAAAGATGTATTAAGTTCTTAGGTTGACTGAAAACTCAATTGTTTTATTTTCCCTTAGAGAACAATGTTTATTCCAAAATATAACTTTTTTAATTTGAATAATATAATTATTTTCACAAAGCAAACAACTAATGACCTATTGAACCCCATAATTTGATGAGGCTAGTTTTACATACTGTTTATATTTTGTGAGGTTCTAAAAACTAGCCTCATCAAATTATGGGGTTCAATAGGTCATTAGTTGTTTGCTTTGTGAAAATAATTATATTATTCAAATTAAAAAAGTTATATTTTGGAATAAACATTGTTCTCTAAGGGAAAATAAAACAATTGAGTTTTCAGTCAACCTAAGAACTTAATACATCTTTGTAAATAAAATTCTGGACTGTCTGCAGAACTTGGCACACATTAATTAGATCTCATTAATTCTTTTTTGGCAAATTAAGTCAACGATTGAACTCGGCTCCAATTTTTACATTTATGTTTTTGGTGGCATAGAATTTATAAAAATAAGCTTCGTGAATGGGAATCGATTAATTTCGTTGCCTAATTGAAAAGCATGTGAATGTAAATTTTTCAAATTGAGATTTTTCTAAACGACGGGTTATTTGAATAAAGCGAAGCGAAGAACGACTGATTTGAATTCTTTTTTTTTTTGCCTTATAATCCACTTATAAAGAGATCCTTATCCTAGATATGAATAGGAGATCATCAATTTTAAATGTTACAAAAATAAGCATTTCATATTTTTATATTAGTTTTTCGGCTCATATTATTTGTTCTGTATGTGTGTGTGTAATGAAAAAAAGTGACGATTACATAGCTTTTCCTCAATGATAAAGCACACTAAGTACCTTTAATTTGCAATTATAATAAAGCATATCATCAATATCCATTACAATATACATCATTCAAATAGCACAGTCCAACTACGTTTCTAAAGACAACCTCTTATTTCAGGAAAGAAAACCGTCGCCGGATTAACCGCCCCCCATCTGCGCAATACAGCCCCCTCAGTGAGGCGCTACGCACGAACACACCATCTGGCTTGCAATGTGCGTTGTTCTGTGGCGGTTCTAGATGCAAGTATGAACTGCCGTCGCAGAAGTCGTCGGCTATACAGGGATTGTATTCTGATTGGTAAGATTTGTAGAAGTTTAACCAGGTTTTAAAGATGTGCTTTTCACCTTGTTTATAGTTTACTACAGCATATACTAATTTTCATTATATACTCGATACAATATGGTTCTACCAGTTATGTTCTTGTTTTATTTATATTGTAAATCATTAAATACAATTTATAATTAATGGAAAATATCGGTTTCCAATGACTCTATCTTATTTAAACATCTTGAATGTCTCTACATATTTTGTAGTTAGCAATTACGATTGAAGTCGTTATTGCTAATTACAAAATGTGAGGCGTTATTTTTTATAATAATGGTCCACTCAAATAATATGAAATACTTACATTAATTTTCAATTTATAAAAAATATTACTTTTATAAAAACTAGAAATAAAATAACTCGTAACAAAAACTTTAAGGTAACAAAAATTTCAATGAGCGGAATAAAGCATTTAAAAGTCGTATTCAAATATTTTTTGCGGTCATACCTAACTAGCAAAATAATGAGTACCTAGTACCTACTTACTCATATTGAAATGAGTGAGGACGGAAGTCACGCGAATCATGTATAATTCAGGGTAAAGAATTTTTAAATTTACAAGAATAATGTACCTGCGTCAGTACTATAATGTTTGTTAGTTGACCTAAACTAAAATAATAAGCAGCTAATTATACTACGTTTGAATACATCGTTAACCAAAAACAATGAGTTTTTTTCGATTTATGGTGCATTTATCTTAGTTTAATACTGTATTGTATTTCACCGTGAATACTGTACGGTAAACGGTTATATAATATCAAATTGATCGATTAAAATAAAATTAGACCTAAAAAATCGTCGAGAATGTTATAGAAAATATGGATCGATTTTAATATTACCGAGAAATAGAAACATATGATTACCTCTGAATAATAATTATAACATTTATAAGCTAGTGTGTAATAAAACTATAGGTATATAGCCATTTATATTTTGGTAGTTAGTACTTATAAGGGTGCATTTATATCAAACGAGCAAATTCTTTTAGCATAGGCATAGAGCATTCTTTCGTTGCTCATAGTAGGTTCGAAAATATTATATACCTATGCAATGTTCTAATTGAATACGAGTGTTCGCTTACTCTAGGCGCTCTAGCTCTATGTTCGTTGGTCTTAATGCACCCTTATTAATTACTAGCTGCTCCGCGCGGTTTCACCCCCGTGGCTCCACTCCCGTTGCCCGTAGCGTAATGAAATATAGCCTATAACCTTCCTCGATAAATGGGCTATCTAACACAGAAAGAATTTTTCAAATCGGACCAGTAGTTCCCGAGATTAGCGCGTTCAAACAAACAAACAAACAAACATACATACAAACAAACAAACACACAAACTCTTCAGCTTTATAATATGTATAAGTATAGATTTACAAGTTTGAAGTTACAACATATTATAACGCCAGAAACAGGCTCTGATTGTGACCCACTCCTAAAGGATAGATTTAATTCAAACTTTGTACGAAGGACCGGCGACAATACAATAATTTCATGCGATATCAACATCAATGTCTGTTCAATGTTTAATTACAAGTAATTATCATCAATATGTCGTGGCCATATCGTAGATTTGCTCATTTCATGAAATGGCCAATTTAGTTTGGCCAGATCTTTAAATCGTCAACGTTTCACGATTTGGTCATCCACATTTGGCCATTTCACGAAATGCGACCATTTTTGTTTCTTTTTTAAAAAGCGAATCGCTTCTGGCACTCGCCGGCCGCTGCTAATAGTAATAATTAATCATAACCGACTATAAAAAAGGGTAGGTGGTGGAACCGTTACCGGAAAGTTATATATTATCTATATAACTTTATACCATAGGTATTCAAGATAGATAGATGCGATCGCAATAGCTTCAATTTTCTTTAAAATTGAAATCTTCATATCTCGGGATAAGTGATTCTTAGAAAAATGTAGAGACTTCACTACATAGTATAAAACAAAGTCGCTTTCTCTGTCCCTTAGTATGCTTAAATCTTTAAAACTACGCTACGGATTTTGATGCTGTTTTTTTTTAATAGATAGAGTGATTCAAGAGAAAAGTTTTAGTATATAATTTATTGGGTTTTAGACAAAGCGGGCGAAGCCGCGGGGCGCAGGCGGTAAGCTAGTATTTTATAAAATAAGACCTATAAGACCCTTTCACTAACGTCGATTCTAGTAAGTAGATAGTAATGTAAATTGTATTATCGAAGTAAAATAATAACTACCAAGTTCACTACAAACAAAATATTATGTAAAATGTATTTCAGGGTCACGGACGACATTCTGGCGATGGCGCGACCCAGCACCACGGGAATTGCAGCTAGAAATATTATACAGCAATTTCACAGGTTATTTTCATAAAGTGAGCTAGCGCGCAAGAGCAACTTTTGTCTCCGAAACTATTTTTTCTCTCCCATCAACTCTGCGGTAGTAAGAAAGTGCGCGCACGTAGCGACGCAACTCCCCACAAAATAGTTGCGGAGACAAAAGTTGCTCTTGCGCGCTAGCTCTTAGAGCACAAATGCACAAGTAATATGTTAACAGTTACAAAGTCACATTTGATGATTTACTACCTTTTATCTTTAGGTTGCTTGGCAGAAATGGTCCATAAGCCATGGCCGCCAATCGTATACAAAATACAGAAAATAAAGTTTAGTTATCCGCTTGACGGCTTTCATTTTCAAAAGAGTTATTTTGTTAGGGGCCGATTTTTCAATCCTTGGTTAAAATGTATCCGTCTAATAAAGTATTAAGTACACGAACATATTAAAATATCACCTGTAAACTGTCAAGTACTTACGGACAAATAGAATACATTTTTGAAATCGTAGTTTAATTTTAATACGTTATTCGACGAATAAATTTTATCCAAGGATTGAAAAATCGGCCCTAGCCCCTAAATAAATCATTATTCATCAATAATATGATACCTACCTTCTTGTTACTACGATTAACCTTGTAAAAGAAGTTGGAAAAAACCTATCGATTACATTAGCATAATTAAACCTATTGCACACAATGATAATGAACTGTGTGACACATATATGAACTGCATGGCCTGGCGACTAGCTTGGCAGGGTTCAGCTATCAAAACTTTCTACTTACTTAACTAACTTACTTCTTAAGAGTTTGTTTCTTTGTTTGAACGCGCTAATCTCAAAAACTACTGTTCCGATTTGAAAAATTGTTTCACTGTTAGATAGCCTATTTATCGGGGAAGGCGATCATCACGCTAAGACCAATAGGTGCGGAACACTATTGGTATAAAACCGCAAGGCACAGCTAGTAAATAAATAGGTTATATTTCAGCTGGGGCATCCGAACGGTAATCAATCTTCAGATGGCCGGGGAACACGCGAGCTGTGGACCTCCTCTCACCAAGTCCGGGTTCACATATGACCCTGTTATATTCATGGCTAGTGATAGTAAGTATTATTTACCTAGATTATTATCCATCTATTTTTATAAAAGTAAGTCTATTTGTTCCATATATATATATACCTCGAGAATGAAGGGGATAGATTTTTAATGGTTTTTAGTTTAAGATCTCTCTCCGCTTGGATGAGGATACCTATTGACTAAGTAAAAACTTGAAAAATTTAACCTACCCGCGAACTTAGGTCTTAGAACTTACCTGTCCTTTAACTAGAACACTGTGCTCGGGTCAAATAGTTGTTCACAAATAATTGACATTTTTCAATATCAGAAAATAAATAAATGAGGGAATTAAATCCCCTTACTTGCATCAGTATAAACTGTTTGCCGTAGCGAAATAATTTTTGTTCTTTTTATTGTCATACTATAATATTATGTGGTACCTAGTTATTACAAAATCGATTCTAAGAACTCTACATAAATATTTTTTGAGTTATGTAAGCTGTTTTACAGCTTGGATTGATTTAATTGGTTCTTAATCAATTAATTCAATATTTTCAATATACAGAATTGACCCTTCTACAGATTTATTATATGTATGTATAGATTACATATTATAATTTGGAGGTAACTACTGTAACTACCCTGGTGCAACTGACTGTCAATACTTGTTACTACCACAGATAAAAAATACTATAACTACTAACTACTAACTCTGGCTGCTCTTTCTATAACATTAAACAAATACAGAGTACCTAGTAGAGAACGTATTTGTCTTTAAAAGTGTTTAAGGTGGTAAATAACATCAGTTGGCCGTTAGCTAGCCTTAACATGAAATAAAGTAGGTATTCAAGATCTTTATAACATTTTCTCTTTACTAGTATACTACTACAACTTTGCTTGGCCGGACTACGGGGAAGCGAGTCTCAGCGGTCTACTGGACATGGCGAAAGTCCTCTCTTTTGCCTTACAAGAGGGTCGAGTCGCCATACACTGTCATGCAGGTAACTTATTATAATAACAGAAGAATTTAAATCCATTCATAGGCTATCTATATGTAAAGTCGGTTTATAAGTACATAAGTATCTTAAATTACTTAATAAATCCAAACAAACATACACGAACAAGCTATTAAAGCAAAGCCGGGAGGCTTCACTAGCACCAATATTTAAAAAACCAGCCAAGTGCGAGTTGGACTCGAGCACGAAGGGTTCCGTACCATAGGGACCCCACTTTAATTTTTAGTATTTTTTGTTATAGCGGCAACAGAAATACATCATTAATTGTGAAAATTTCAGCTTTCTAGCTATCACGGCTTATGAGATATATAGTTTGGAGACAGACAGATAGACAACCAACGAAGTCTCAGTAATAGAGTCCCGTTTTACCGTTTCGGTATGGAATCCTAAAAACTTCCGCCCCAACCTTATGAACTCTACAGTTTACATTTAAATATCACAGGGACGAAATCTAGCTTTTTTATATTATACTAGTGGTCCGCCCAGGCTTCGCCCGTGGTTCATATTTCACAATAAAAGGTAGCCTATGTCCTTTCTCGGGTATCAAAATATCTCCATACCAAATTTCATGCAAATTGGTTCAGTAGTTTAAGCGTGATTGAGTAACAGACAGACAGACAGACAGAGTTACTTTCGCATTTATAATATTAGTATGGATTTACATGCGTAAATCATAATGGTGATTTTTACTTGTACAATGTACAGGTAATAATTTTAGTTCTAATTGATTTTAAACGTTGTTAATAAACATAAACGTATGAGAACAAGGAAGAAATAGCTGGTATATATCAGTATTGCAATTTTTCATCTCAACATTCCTACTTGTATATTAATTACTAGCGGTCCGCCCCGGCTTCGCCCGTGGTACATATTTCGCAATAAAACGTAGCCTATGTTCTTTCTCAGGGTCTAAAGATTGTCTGTGCCAAATTTCATCAAAATCGGTCCAGTAGTTTATGAGCCTGTTCGTAACAATCATACAAACAAACAAACAAACAAAGTTTTCCTCTTTATAATATTAGTGTAGATTATACTATCTACCTACCTTATTGGGGCCATAAAGTCAGGACCCTCAATTGACAAAATACGGCTCTCATAATATTATGCGTTGCGACTTGCGATGCGTCCGTTTTAATAATTCCTATATGAGTATTTCAACTGTATTACTAATAACATGTGGTCATTTATTACTTTCACAATTATTACTATAATCAAAACTCTATTTTTCTTAATTGTTTTATTTTTTCTATTTATCCTTGGATGTCGGCTTTATTTCCAACCAGTGAAAGAAGTGTGTAGATGTAAGACGAAGCTTAACGGGAAGGTGGCTCTAGTGACGGGAGGGAACTCGGGCATCGGGCTGGAGACGGCCAGGGAGCTGGCGAGCCGCGGGGCGAAGGTCATCATAGCGAGCAGAGACGTCGCCCGGTCCGCGGCAGCCGTCAGCGACATCATCAGCACCACGGGCAACCCGCACGTACATCACAAACACTTGGACCTCTCCAAATTTGGTAGCATACGAACATTCGCTGAAGACTTCAACAAAAATGAAGATGAACTTCATATACTAGTCAATAATGCTGGCATGGCTGGTACCAAACCTAAATTATCTGAAGATGGGATAGAAATGTCAATGCAAATTAATCATTTTGGTCCCGCTCTTCTCACTGATTTGCTAATAGATAAATTAAAGGCATCAGCATCAAGTCGGATTATTTTCGTCTCTTCTCTTTTACACCAGAGAGCAAAGCTAGATTTTTCTGACTTAATCGGTAAGAATGTTGTAAATCCTTTGACACGATACGCAAACAGTAAATTGTTTAACATTATGTGGGCGAAAGCGTTAGCGAAGCGTTTGCCGAAGGGTGTTACAGCAAATTCGTTGCATCCTGGCGTAGTAAAAACGGATAGGTATTTATAAAAGAATGAAGAGAAAGGCAATTGTACTTAAAATAATCGAATTATTTTTTAAGACGTCAAAAGAAGGAGCTCAAACAGTAATCCATTTGTGTATTTCTCCAGAATTAGAGGGAATATCGGGGGGCTATTTCACAGAATGTCGTTTGCGATCAGCCTCTAAAACTGCTGAGAATGAAGATTTAGTCGAAAAAGTTTGGGAAGAATCATGGAAAGTGATAAATGATAGACTGAAGTGACGCCCAAGTTCTTATGAAAATTTTAAGAATAAAATTAAACTACTTACCTTTATCTTAAGTTTAGGCTTCTTTGAACAGTCTTTTGTTTAATTTTTATATCTAAGTGTACCTCTATACAAATAAAAACTTCTTCTAGTAGAGGCTATATTATACAATTCTTCACCAATATAATGTACAAGCTTCTATTTTTTATCAAACACGATGATTAATTACTTATAATAATAAAGCAGTCGCTTAGCATATCAATCCCAACGTTTAAGATTCTTGCCAACTGTTCCAAGGCTTACCAGTTACCACTCGTTTTCATCATGAATATAAAATTAGATATCCACATTTATATGAGTAAGTTGGTCGATAAAAAGAAAAAATATCAAATTTTATGGTTTACTTCAATGGATAAAAGGTTTTGTAATAGGAAATATAATTTTGATGTATTAAAATAATAATAATATTTTATTATGATTTATTAAAATGATAGTTAATTACATGTAACAATAACTAAAATCTATGGAAAAAACGTTTTAACGATATGAAAATGATATTGTTTTTTTTTTTTTTTCGTTTATCATGGCAACAAGACTAAACTATTTGCCAGTAACTAATGGTAGGTATAGATAACAAATATTTTTCCGATTACATCGGCTCAATGATGTTAATTGGATAGACACATAATACATACACACGTTTGACATAGGTAAGTTTTATATTTTTATCAGGTTCCTTATCATTAGACTCAAAGTAATTATATTATGCCTAACTAGTAACTACTTTATTTTCAACTACTTAGCTGCGCTCCGCGTGGTCTTAGCGTGATGATATATTATAGCCTTCATTGATAAACGGGCTATCCAACACCAAAAGAATTTTTTTTCAAATCGGACCAGTAGTTCTTCAGATTAGCGCGTTCAAACAAACAAACAAACTCTTCAGCTTTATAATATTAGTATAGATTAGCTGCTCCGTGCGGTTTCACCCCGTAAAAATTTAAATTACGTTTTAAATTTTTGTGCGTTGATTCAAATCAAATTTTATTTTATAAGTAAAGTTATTAGTCTATTTATTCTGTAAATCAGGTGATTTCATTTTAATTAAAATTTATTTATTGGCAATAATAATAATAAGTCTGGTTTGTACCGGATTGTCAAAACCCTACTACAATTACTACACTCATACAATGTTTGTCAATAACTACACGTGTAGGTTAAGTAGGTACCTACTACTTACTTACTGATATCACCTATAGTTGCATGATAAATAAGAAAAAATTGATGACAATAAATTAATATGAAATAGATATGAAATAAGAATGTATTTTACAAGAATCTACTCAATGTACCTACTTATTCTGTGGTTGTACTAAGAAACTCTACGTCAATTTTCTAGACCAATTACAATAATTTCTGTATCTGCGAATACAGTAATCATATTACTGCAATTATCAGTTATATATAAAACAAATTAAATGACTTACTTAGATAAAATAAATGACACAAATAAAAAAAAAACATTTATTTGTCTCAACGTAAAATTATCTGTGTGTTAGGTTTCGTTTACAAACCAGTTTAAATATTATTATTTATGGAATTTCCTGTTCTATATTGGGATATTTATAATGATGTTGTACATAAATATAGAGATCTTAGGATCTTTATAAACTTATGCACTGAACATATTTTTATGTACAAATATCACATTCTTTTTATAAATAAATATAAATATTTATTGAGAACTGAAATGAAGTACCTATAAATATACAATACTTATAAATATTAAAAACTTCTATTTAAACTTTACACTTATACAGGTCTACGCAACGATTTAATAGGGTCTACGCACATTATTAATTATTACTGTTAGAACATGAACAATTTAACAACAATGAAGTAAAAAATATAACAATAATAAGTGCCTTGATTAACCTCGTAGAGCCGTACATACCTATATTAATATCTCACATATTATAGATCCAATTAATTGTACAAAATCATTGTTTGATCAACTCCATAGTTTTCTGCCATACGGCTTCCGATAAATCCTCATCTTGCGCCACTTTCGAAGGTTTCCTTAACTGACACTCCATATAATATCCTCCAGATTGTTCCTCAAATTCAGGACTTAGACATAAATGTATGACCGTTTGTGCTCCCTCCTTTGGAACCTTAAAAAATATCGCAATAACATTTCCAGCAATATAACTTAGCCACGGTGGTAATTTTTGGAATATGTTAGTGCTCACCAAACCAGGGTGCAAGCAATTGACAGTCACACCCTTTGGTAACCGCTTGGCAAGCGCTCGCACCCATAGTATATTTAATAGCTTACTATTAGTGTACCTCACCATGTAATGAGACTTCTTTTTCGCGGCTAAATCATTTAAATCCAATTTAGATACATAATGCAGGAGTGAAGATACAACGACGATCCGGCTCGGAGCTGATTCTTTCAACTTATCCAATAACAAATGAGTTAACAGAGCATGTCCAAAATGATTGATCTGCATGATCTTGTCAATTCCATCTTCAGTGAGACGATTCTCTAGACTGCCGACACCAGCATTGTTAACCAAAATATGCAGAGGATCTGCGCTTTTGTTGATATCTTCGGCAAGCTGCCTAACGCTTTTAAATTTGGAGAGGTCCAAGTGTTTGTGATGTACGTGCGGGTTGCCCGTGGTGCTGATGATGTCGCTGACGGCTGCCGCGGACCGGGCGACGTCTCTGCTCGCTATGATGACCTTCGCCCCGCGGCTCGCCAGCTCCCTGGCCGTCTCCAGCCCGATGCCCGAGTTCCCTCCCGTCACTAGAGCCACCTTCCCGTTAAGCTTCGTCTTACATCTACACACTTCTTTCACTGGTTGGAAATAAAGCCGACATCCAATGATAATAAAAAATAAAGTCACGATTATATAGAATAACACTTGTAATAGGTAAACGATATTAAATATAAACATCGACATTGTGCCTCACGAGCTAGCGGTCGATTACTAAGTCTGTTGTGAAGTGATAAAATATGAGTCGACGTAAATAATTCCAACGTCTCGTTTAACTATTCAGCACGTTTGTAATTGTTATAACTTTTACTGATAGATGTGATTTACGATACCTAGTTAATTAATGTTTCCCATATTAGATAGGTATTTTTAAAAGAATTACTATGTCTACTTGATTAAAATTCAATTGAGAAATATATCTATGGGTGAATAGGTTAATAATTAACCAGCCTAAATAAATAAAAGACTACAACGCTTTGTTTGTTTTAAACCCACCAAAAACATAAATGTAAAATTTGGAGCCGAGTTCAATCGTTGACTTAATTTGCCAAAAAAAGAAATGAGATCTAAATGTGTGCCAACTGCCAAGTTCTGCAGACAGTCCAGAAATTTATTTACAAAGATGTATTAAGTTCTTAGGTTGACTGAAAACTCAATTGTTTTATTTTCCCTTAGAGAACAATGTTTATTCCAAAATATAACTTTTTTAATTTGAATAATATAATTATTTTCACAAAGCAAACAACTAATGACCTATTGAACCCCATAATTTGATGAGGCTAGTTTTTAGAACCTCACAAAATATAAACAGTATGTAAAACTAGCCTCATCAAATTATGGCGATTTTTGGATATTAATATCTACGCAACTGTTTAATCTGTATTTATGAAATTTTAGGTTCTTGTTTATCTTGAGGTCCTCTTCATATGTACATATGTATGTATGGTTTATTTAACTTAAATAGTTTTCGAGTTATAAGGGGGTGAAAAGTGGCTCCAAATGGTTCGTGTAAATATACACACGGCTGCTGCTCGCCAGTTCTCTTCGCTTGACCTCGGCTTGACACGCTGCCGCGTGTCTAGATACGTAGCAATAATTTATTATTTTAATATAGGTAGAGCTTCATTATAAGTAGAGCTTCATTGTAAGTAGAGCTTCCTAACTTCGTAGATAACTTGTATCTTACATCTATTAAAGAATATAATTTTTAGAATTTTCGATAGGGATCAAAATTTGTTGCTTATTTTTAAAATCTAAGCATACAGACACACACGGTGGAAAGCGACTTTTTATATTATGTAGTTATTATTAAACATAATGAGGACAAGTGCGAATGCACTAAGAATTGAGTGCAAGTCCGATTCACTATTGATAACTGGTCTATTTACATAATATTCATTTTATTATCCAATTATAATAAACTATGGAGATAGTACCTATATTTCCGAACGTTTCAGTATTAAAAGGGGACAATTTCAGTGCAAGAAAACTTCAATATTTTCAATTATATCTCATAGAAAACAGTCCATTTTAAGACTAGTAATTTACTTTATAGATACACTGTTGACAGATATATATCCATACTTAATAATAAAAATGCGAAAGTAACTCTGTCTGTCTGTTACTCAATCACGCCTAAACTACTGAACCAATTTTCATGTTTGGTATGGAGATATTTTGATACCCGAGAAAGGACATAGGCTACTTTTTATCCCGGGAAAATGACGCAATCCCGGAAATCCCACGGGAACGAGAACTATACGGGTTTTTCTTTGACAGCGCGGGCGAAGCCGCGCGCGGAAACCTAGTATATAATATTGTGCTAGATATCACATAGATACTTTTAAATATAAATACAAACTTGCACAAAACATTGTATATGTAACTGTAAGATATAACTTATAGGTTTCTGGTTTAGTTATAGCCATTAAGCTTAATCACATAATACTTACTTAGTACTGACATACCAATAGGATAAATGAACGAATAACTAATAATAATATAATTATATGCAATGACCATACTACAACACTAATAAAAGGCTTTTCACATTTTTTTTTTTTTTTGTGGTGTCTCTCAATGTTAGCCAGAAGGGCTTCTACATTTTAACGCGGACGCGGGGGCGAACTGAAGGTTCACCCTGGTAGCGACATGCACAAGGGCGTCCCCCCTTGACGGGGATCTCGAACCTCGGCTTGGGCTGTCGCTTGAGTGGAGGAGGCCAGAAGGGCCCTAATCGGACGGGGCTTTTCACATACCTACGTACTTAGGTACCTAGCTAATTTTTTTAAATAAATATAGGTATGTTTAAGATTCTTGCCAACTGGTCCAAGGCTTACCACTCGTTTTCATCATGAATATAAAATTTGATATAAAATTTATGAGTAGGTAAATTGGTCGATAGTAAGAAAAAAAATATATAATAATTTTGATGAATTAAATAATCCATCCATCCATCCATCCATTCAGCCCGGATAAGTCCACTGTTGGACGAAGGCCTCCCCCATAATGTGCCACAGTTGCCGGTCTTTGGCTTTGGTCAGCCATCTGCGTCCAGCTGTCTTGACTATATCATCCGACCACCTAGTTGGAGGGCGACCAACAGTGCGCCGTCCGGTTCGTGGTCGCCATTCAAGGACCTGCATTCCCCAACGAGCATCGGTCCTGCGCGCTATGTGGCCTGCCCACTGCCATTTTAGTTTGGAGACTCTGAGAGCAATGTCGGTTACCTTGGTTCGTCTGCGAATTTCCGTATTGCGGATCTTGTCGCGCAGAGAAATTCCGAGCATTGCTCTCTCCATAGCTCGTTGGGTCACTCTTAATTTGTTTATCAGGCCCTTTGTGAACGACCATGTTTCTGCGCCAAATAATAACAATATTTTATTATGTATTATTAAAATGATAGTTAATTACTTAATTACATGTAACAATTACCAAAATCAAATGTTTTATTTTAGTAACTAAATGTTATATAGAGGGTAACTTGGATTAACACATAGGATAGGTTTTATCCCGGAAATCCCACGGGAACGGGAACTATGCGGGTGTTTATTTGAAAGCGCGGGCGAAGAGGCGGAAAGCTAGTATTTTATATTTTTATCAGGTTATCATTAGACTCAAAGCTTATGCCTAACTACTCATATTTTATTTTCAACAAGACTCTTTCAGCAATTAAAAAGGGAAATACAGGATCCTTATGCTTCCTCCTTCATGCCTTAGATAACAAATAATTGTTGTGGTTACTGGTTTCTGTCTTTAATGTTATCGAGTCATTGACATCAATTACCATACTTACATATTTTGTATTCAAATAACGTTTTCAATTTTTGTGCGTTGATTCAAATCAAAATGTAATTATTCTATCAGTAAATTTATTCATCTATTTATTATGTAAATTAGGTGATTTCATTCTAATTAAAATTGAATTACCTATGTGTTATTCGTCTGGTTTGAACCTGATTGTCAAAATTTTCACTTTACGACAATTAAGGGCCGATTTTTCAAGACTTACCGTCCAATAAAGTATTACACTATACCTAATATTAAAATGTCACTTGTACACTGTCAAATCTTAGTGTCAAATACATTTATAATTAGAATACATTTTTGAAACTTTCAACGAATAAGTTATAACCAAGGATTGAAAAATCGGCCCTAAATCTTTGTTAATAACTACACGTGTAGGTACTTACTACTTACCTACTGAGATTTCAAATTACATAATATAGTTGCATGATATGAGAAAACATAGAAAAATATAATGTAAATATGCTATGAATCGAAAAACTCTATATACCTAAATGAAGACTAATTATTTCTGATAAAAAATACAGAAATCAAAAATATGTATTACCCACATACAATGATACAGTTATCAACTCAATTATCAAGCTAGCTGGATTGTCTATGGTAGGTATAGGCATAGTTATCTATGCATAAAAAAACACAAATAAAAAAAAACATTTATTCGTCTCAAAATAACAAAATTATCTGTGTGTGTTACCTAGATATGTTATTAACACATATTTTTACAGTAAAATATTTATTGCTTAGATAATTTCTAAGAACAAATCAATAACCTTAAACTAAACATAATGATTAACTTTTATATATCTAAGTATATACACATTATTAATTATTATTGTTATAACATGAACAATTTAACAACAATTAAGTTAATATAACAATAATAAGTCCCTTGATATGACTATCAATGACCTCGTAGAGCCGTACATACCTATTAATATCTCACATATTATAGATCCAATTAATTGTACAAAATCATTGTTTGATCAACTCGATAGTTTTCTGCCATACAGCTTCCGATAAATCCTCATCTTGTGCCACTTTCGAAGGTTTTCTTAACTGACACTCCACATAATATGCACCAGATTGTTTCTCAAATTCAGGACTTAGACATAAATGTATGACCGTTTGTGCTCCCTCCTTTGGAACCTTAAAAAATATCGCTACAAAATTTCCAACAATATAACCTAGCCACGGTGGTACTTTTTGGAACATGTTGGTGCTCACCACACCAGGGTGCAAGCAATTGACAGTCACACCCTTTGGTAACCGCTTGGCGAGCGCTCGCACCCATAATATATTTAATAGCTTACTATTATTATACCTCACCATGTAATGAGACTTCTTTTTCGCGGCTATATCATTTACATCCAATTTAGTTAAATAATGCAGGAATGAAGATACAACGACGATCCGGCTCGGAGCTGATTCCTTCAACTTATCCAATAACAAATGAGTTAACAGAGCATGTCCAAAATGATTGATCTGCATGATCCTGTCAATTCCATCTTCAGTGAGACGATTCTCTAGACTGCTGACTCCAGCATTGTTAACCAAAATATGCAGCGGATCTGCGCTTTTGTTGATATCTTCGGCGAGCTGCCTAACGCTTTTAAATTTGGAGAGGTCCAGGTGTTTGTGATGTACGTGCGGGTTGGCCGTGGTGCTGATGATGTCGCTGACGGCTGCCGCGGACCGGGCGACGTCTCTACTCGCTATGATGACCTTCGCCCCGCGGCTCGCCAGCTCCCTGGCCGTCTCCAGCCCGATGCCCGAGTTCCCTCCCGTCACTAGAGCCACCTTCCCGTTAAGCTTCGTCTTACATCTACACACTTCTTTCACTGGTTGGAAATAAAGCCGAAATCCAATGATAAAAAGAAATAAAGTCACAATTATATAGAATAACACATGTAACATGTAAACGATACTAAATATAAACATCGACATTGTGCCTCACGAGCTAGCGGTCGATTACTAAGTCTGTTGTGAAGTGATAAAGCATGAGTCGAAATAAATAATTCCAACATCTCGTTTAACTATTCCGTTATCACGTCTTATACAATATACTTTTTGTAGTTGTGATTCACGGTAGATTAATTAATGTTTCCTATAATAGAGATTTTAAAGAGAATTATTTAACCAATTCCATTGAAAAATATACCTACCTATCTAATTAGTTTTTAACGATGGGTGAACGTTAATTGGGGCCAAATAAATAAAACACTACATCAACGCTTTGATTTTTAAACACGTAGCAATAATTTATTATTTTAATATAGAGTTTAGAGGTAGAGGTTAGAGACCTTAGGTCTAAACTTTGTTTTCTTTTTTAATAATATGGCACTGAGAACCTGCGCTATAAACTATACTAAACTATGTTTAGCACATAGTGACTGACCTCGCCAGCTTAAAGTTGAATGAATAAGTTTTCCATACTATACAAAGTTCAATATTAATACAAACGGGTTTGTTTGTCACTCTTTTACGAAGCAGCGTAGCAATTTTATGGCATTGAGATAATATTACTACACATGGAGGAGACGCCACGAACAAAATCTGAGCGCCATTTTTTTGCTCTAACTAAGTTTTAAAAATTATTATCTAGTTAACTAGGTACTTACCGATGAAAGTATTCCTTTGCACTTTTCCGTATTATTTGTATTATTTGTGCAATATCATAACACACACGAAGGCATATTTGATGCGTTTCACTTTAAAACAAATAAAAAATGAGCGTGCAGTTACGCCATATGGCGTATGTTGAGCGGAACATAAGTGATGTAGGCGGTGTCGTCTCCATATGTATATCTCAATGTTTTATGGTCATATTTTTGTTTATAGAGATATAATCGAGCATATTATTTCCCGAAATTTCCTGCCACAGAGGCGTAAGCAATGACTAACAGATAGTTAAAAACAAATTTTTTAGTGGGTATTAAATTAAAAATACGAAAGAAAAAATTTAACAAGAAAAGTACAGTATTATATAGGTATAAGTTTACAGAATGAAGATGATGATGATGTAAAGTACTAACATTACACCTAAAGCTGAAGTGTTTTGATCTGTTTTGCTCCATAAAAATGTTGCAAAGGCGAGAAAACATATTCCTTTTGAGACTTTGAATGTCTTGATATCAAAATGGTTCAACGTAAAGAACATACAAGTATTAAAAAAAAATAAAATAAATAAAATATCCTTTATTGAATTATTATGTACATTAATGGACGACTAAGATCCGTTAGGCAAAAATAAAATACAAGAGTTACATTACATTACACAGTTATTGAAATAATACAAAAAAGTATCAATTTAGAAATCATAATATTAACGCAGAAGCCGGGCATAAAATGCCAAGATGCTGCTACCAAAATTCGTTATCAATGCATCGAGAACCGGCACGCGGGCTTCTGCGAACATGCTAGACGCGCTACACCAACGCGGTAGTTTGAATAACATTCGGAACGAATCATTGTATTGTACCCTAAAAATTCGATAATTTTCTACTAGCTACTAGTTTTATTAATAAATCCTAAAGAATAAATTTATCGCATCTGTATCCAAGTTATTACTTATCGCACTGTTCTGTGCTTATCGCATTGCAATAATAATTTATATCTTTGCATTAACATACACTGTGAATCCCAATTTTGATTTGTTTATTTTCATAGAAAGTTCATAGATTATACAATGGTCCCCTCGTGATAGTCAAAAGTTACAAAGAGTTTTTAATTCGTCAAATTGTATCTTAACATTGTAGTTAAAACCGATTTTTACTTATTCAAAATTTCAATACCTATACATTAATAAAATTGAATCTGCCGATCTGCTGTGTGTATGTCTGTGATTGATACTTTGTGTATTTGTGCACCTTTACTAAATAAGTGCATGCAACACAAATTAACTAGATCTTGTCTGACCATGAAACATAAATAGTAATTTCGATAAAAACGAGACCAACTTATTTATAATTATTTAATCACTCAAGAAGAAAACGGGACCCTTAGAACACGTTCATAACCTTTTATCAAATTTCTGAAAAACAATCAACCAAAAAACATCGTGAGGACAACATGTTGCCAACGATACTGGGAATACTTTTCTCTCTTCTTATAGTGGCGTTACTTGCATACTGTTTGCTTATAGCAACCCTTTTTGTCGCACGAGTGTTGACAGAACCTACCAATGTTCTATGCAAGTGCACAGCAAGACTCGATGGGAAACTCGTCATTGTGACCGGTGGAAATTCGGGAATAGGCTTCCAAACAGCAAAAGACCTGGCGAACCGAGGTGCCAAAGTCATCATTGCTGACGTGAATAACTCTGATGCATCCGTGAAAAATATTATAGAAGCCACAGGCAATGAGAAAGTGGAATATCGACACTTGGACCTCGCTGACTTCAAAAGCGTCAGAACATTCGCTGAGGATATAAACAAAACGGCAACTTTTGGGGGGCAACGTTACTCGCGTCCGTAGGCTTTGACTCTAGATACCCTACACGTGCTCCCCGGGTAGTGCTAAATGAGTAACCGAATTATACTGGTGGAAGACAATTTGTCCCGGCTAGTCACCACCCATCTGTCAAAGCCATGCCGCCAAACGCTCGTCGTGTTCCGGGATGATGGCAGATGAAGCCCATGTAAAGAAGGGTAAAATAGGTATGAACAGTTGCTCTGCATTGGAGAACCGAATCTATTGTCCATGTGTTGTTGTCCTGAACATCCTAGTCTTGGAGGGTAGCGGGATCCGAAGAAACGGTTTACCGCTGGCCGACCGCAGGTTGTAGGGGGCCCAAGTAACGAATTAGCCACTCGAGAAAGGCTGCCCCGCCGCCTGTGCATAATCCTGGATTGGCTCCAACGTGCCGATTGGCGATCGGATGAGAGGACCCGTTGGCGATATTCAGGGGGTTTCGGGCGTCCCCGCAGTCTCCAGGCTAGGTTTATTTATGGACGATAGCATGTAGACATTAGGTGGTTCCAAATGCATTGCCTCGTTCAACTTCTATTTTACTCCCCGCCTAATCACTCTCAAAATAAATATGAAAAAGTTACATAAAGGAATACAGAATTCACAGCGGCTGCACTTCCTCTCTCTTCAGGTGCACCTCTCAAATATTCGAGGCTTGCACTCTAATCTCACACCGGTCCACCACCATCTTGAGACTGAAAAGCCGCACCTTCTATTCCTGACAGAGACGCAAATCCGATGTCCAGATGACACGACATATCTCGGGTACCCCGGTTACATACTTGAACATAACTTTCATTCAAAAGCTGGTACCTGTGTATATGTTCGTGAAGACATTTGCACTCTGCGTCTCCGTGACCTCGAGGAACCCAGTTTTTCTGTGCTTTGGATTATGGCAGATACGGGTATGGACAAGATAGTTTATGCTTGTGTATACCGTTCGCACAAAGGAGATCAGGAGACCACACGGCTATTTAATTATCTGAGTGAAGTAGCAGATGTAGTACAACTTAGATATCCGAGTGCTGAACTTGTCTTTCTGGGGGATTTTAATGCCTGCCATGCAGACTGGCTGTTCCCGTTCCAGAAGACGGACCATGCTGGGAAAGAGGCCTTTAATTTCGCAACATCCTTTAACCTTTCTCAGCTGGTAGTTGACGCAACTCGTGTACCAGACATCGACAGCCATACTGCCAACTGTCTCGACCTTTTCCTGACGACAGAACCAGACCGTCATGTGGTCGCTGTCTCCGCTCCACTGGGGACATCTGATCACTGTCTGGTAAAGTCCGTGTCTTCATACTCTCCTGCAGATCCATCTTTAAAGGGAACAAGGAGAGTATGGCGTTATAACTCAGCGGACTGGGATGAGATGCGGCATTTTTTTGCATCCTATCCTTGGCGGCAAGTGTGCTTTTCTACCGCTGACCCATCCAGCTGTGCGGATAATGTTGTTGGTGTGATTCATCAGGCGATGGAATATTTTATACCATTTTCTGATATTCGCATCAACAACAATGCTAGACCGTGGTTCAATGCCCAATGTAAAGCTGCATTGGCTAAAAAGCAAGCAGCTTTCCAAGCCTGGGTCGATGCTCGAATCCGTAAAGCTCACGATATTCGGGAAAAAAAGAAAGCCTTCAACAAAGCTTCGAAAACCTGCAAAAAAATGCAAAAGAAGGCTCGTTTTGCTCATGTGCGGCATATTGGAAGTAAGCTTGTTTCTTACCCCGCAGGAAGTAAAGCCTTCTGGTCCTTGGCCAAAGCTGTCGAGACAAACTTCTGTCGTCCCACTCTACCTCCGTTGATGAGACCCGATGGTTCTCTGGCTCATAATGCAAGGGATAAGGCAGATGTTTTTGCCTCATTATTTGCCAACAACTCTCGTCTAAACCCACCTAGTATTGTTCCACCCACAATTCAACATTGTGGCGTTCATATGCCTGACATCCGCATCACAAACAAGGAAGTTTTAAGAACATTGCGTCATCTCGATGAGAATAAAGCCAGTGGACCTGACGGAATACCAGCTATCGTTTTAAAAACTTGTGCTCCCGAATTATCTCCTGTTCTTACACGTCTGTTTCGCCTCTCGTTAACGACTAGAGTTGTTCCTAAAAACTGGAAGCTTGCCAATGTGCAGCCTGTTCCAAAGAAAGGCAGTCGGTCAGACCCCACCAACTACCGACCTATTTCAATAACCTCCATAATCTGTAAGACTATGGAGCGTATATTGAATAATCGGCTCCTCACGCACCTCGAAACCAACGATCTGCTGAATGATCATCAGTATGGTTTCCGCCATAATAGATCTACTGGCGATCTTTTAGTGCACGTGACGCATCTTTTAGGAGAAGCTGTTGAGAGGTACGGGGAGGCACTTGCGGTCTCCTTGGACATTTCTAAAGCGTTCGATAGAGTCTGGCACGATAGCCTTCTAGGCAAGCTACCCTCTTACGGCATCCCAAGCAACCTTACTACATGGATTGCTGACTTTCTGCGGGACCGGTCGATTCGTGTTGTTGTAGATGGTTGCTCGTCAGAGCCAATGTCCATCAATGCCGGCGTTCCGCAGGGGTCCGTTCTCTCGGCAACACTGTTTCTTCTTCACATAAATGACATGATTAATCCGAATATATTCAGTTATGCAGATGACAGCACTATTGTCGAGAGTTACAAATCCAGTGCCCGCACATCAAAGGCTGAAACTGAATTACTACGGGAGGACATGTTGGAGCGTTTGAACCGAACTCTTCGGGCTGTCTCCGATTGGGGCGATGCCAATCTAGTCGGTTTTAATGCTTCAAAAACCCAGGCGTGCTTATTTTCTGCCAAACGGAGCACCTTCACAAATACTCCGACTTTCCGCGGTGTATCTCTACCAATAACCGACTGCCTAGAGTTGCTTGGTGTTACATTAACGTCCTCACTCAACTTCGGGCAGTTTATCGAATCCAAGGCCCATCTAGCTGCTAAAAAGCTCGGAATCCTTAACAAGGTTAGACAATATTTCACACCAAGGCAGCTTCTTAATCTCTACCAAGCTCAAGTCCGATCCTGTGTTGAATATTGTAGTCACTTGTGGGCAGGCGCAGCTAGATGCCACCTTGGAGCTTTGGATTCGATCGAAAGACGTGCCAAACGTATAATAAACAACCCTTCACTAGTCGAGTCTCGTCTCTTGAGCCTTGAGCATCGTCGTGAGGTGGCATGTCTTTCGGTGTTTTATAGGTTACATTTCGGTGAGTGTGCGTACGGGTTGCACAACCTTATCCCTTCATCTCCATTCCTCAACCGCACTTCGAGACGTGGCGAGGGATTCCATCCTTTTGTTGTAGATATCCCTCCTATTAGAACACGTCGCTTCGAGTCATCTTTCTTAATGAAAACGGCTAAGGAATGGAACTCTCTCCCTAGCTCCATATTTCCCGCACAATACAATCTGGACCTTTTCAAAGCGAGGGTGAACAGGCTTCTTCTAGGCAGACGTGCATCCAAGTAGACCACATCGCCGCTTTCCATCAGGTGGGATCGTGGTCAAACGTCTGCCTATTCATTATAAAAAAAAAAAAAAAAAAAAAAACGGTAGATCGTTTGGATATTTTAGTGAACAACGCTGGTATTTTGACTGAGAATAACTATATAACTAAAGACGGTGCAGCAATAACTATGCAAGTGAATTATCTTGGACCGTTTCTGTTAACCAGTCTCCTTATGGACAAGTTGACAAGCACGAAAAGTCGCATAGTGATAGTTGCGTCTGAAGTAGGTACACTTTAAAGGAGACGTTGATCTACAGGATATAAGTGGAGTCAAAACTAAGAATTTTCTTAAGAGCTATCTAAATAGCAAATTGTGTACTGTACTATGGACGAAGGGTCTATCGAAAAGATTGCCTGCGAACGTCTCAGTATTTTGTTTGCATCCAGGGATTGTGAGCACGAATATCTTCGCGTTAGGATATGGTTTTATTGGAAGATTCGCGAAGATGTTGATTGGTTGGTTGATAAAAACACCGTATGAAGGTGCTCAAACGACAATTCATGCATGTGTTGCTCCTAATGTTGAAAATATGTTGGGAGGTTACTTTGTAAACTGTAAATTGACACCAACAGGGAAGGTTAAAAATGAAGAGAATTTGATTGAGGAATTGTGGAATGAAACGATATTGTTTTTAAAGGAACGTGTGAAGTAGCTATAAGTTTATGTGTACATTTTAGTTGTATAATATGTATAATATCTGTTATCAATGTATCAATTGTGATCTTTTTCTATTTTTATGCAATATAACTTATGCAATATTAGTTAGGTAAGTTTATATTTATTCGACTTAAAAAAAATGCAGAATTCTAATGCATTGTTTTCAATTTTACTGAGTTAACCATTGAACGAGAATTTAATCGAACTCTTTTTAGGGCAACAAGCTAAACAAGTAGTATTTGTATTATTCATAATATAATATTGTGTTAATTATACGTTAATAAGCAAAACTTTATATTAACATTTTTTTATTATTTAATCTAAAATCTAAATGCACCACTTATCAGTACCTAATTGCTCTAAGAGTTAAGCAACTTGCTAAGCGGTCATTTCATTGATGGATGTACGCTCAGACATATTTATTATGTCACAACATTGGTCATATGATTACTAGCTTACCACCCGCGGCTTCGCCTGCGCAGTCAAAGAAAAGCCCGCATAGTTCCCGTTCCCGTGGGATTTCCGGGATAAAACCTATTTCCCGGGGTAAAAAGTAGCCTATGTCCTTTCTCGGGTATCAAAATATCTCTATACCAAATTTCATGTAAATTGGTTCAGTAGTTAAGGCGTGATTGAGTAACAGACAGACAGACAGTTACTTTCGCATATTAGTATGGATTATATTACATAAAATATTTTAATTCTATACTTACCCATTAGGTATAAAAATTAAGCAAAAAATAATATGACCTAAATTTGTAACGGGAAACCGGGGAAAGATAGGATACTTAAGAAAACAATCATCATAATTTGAGAATCAGTATGTTTATTTAAAAAAACCTCTTACAATAAAAACAACACTAAGAGTACTTAAAAATAAAATTAAACCAATCAAACAATATTTGCAAGATTATCCATTGTTAAACTGTAAGTAATTGCTCTTGTTGGTGGATGATAAGTATGGCAGATTATAAAGCATTTGAATGCTATTAAAATAAATACCTATGACAAAATAAGAAGCCAATTTGTTTACAAGCCTTGAGTGATAATATTATGTTTGCACAAAAAAATTGTGATAATATATTGTTTGCACAAAAAATTTATCAATGCAAATTCGTCAAATCATTAATTCTGTTTGCTATGCTTTTCTACTCTGCTTTTCTATATAACATTTCACTAATGTGAAAAACTGGTTCTTCTTCTTCTTTCTCAGCCCGGTTTAACCCAAAGTTGAGTATAGGCCTCTTCATGGGCACGCCATTCTTTTCTGTTTTTCGCCACCCGCATCCATTTGAATGCTATTAAACTAAAAACTGGTTCACTTCTACTTTATTAAAAATCCTCGCAGCTGAAGATGGCTCCCGTTGTCCGAATGAAAGTTCAGGATGTCCTTTTAGGAACCAATTAAGTCAATATTCTCGAGTTAATTCAAAGACTTGTGTTGTTTTATCTGTTTAGCATTTATTAGAGATAACTTACGAGCCTGGAATTTTAAAATGGAGGCCATTGAAGTTACTGGCCAATAAGCCACATATTGTAACCCGCGTGTTACTAACATATCTACACCTTTTAATAATATCATTGGTTACCAGGTCTAGGTAGAACGGGAGTGCTCATCGCCTGCTACCTCGTGTACTCCCTTCGCATTAGGGCGAACGACGCCATCCGCTTGGTAAGGAAGAAGCGGCCAAGATCCGTGCAGACCAGTGGCCAGATACTGTGTGTGCAGCAGTTTGAACACTATATTCTACCGCAGACGGTCGTTTTTAGCTCGAAGTGAGTCGTGTTTATAAGGAACATTCAATCAAATTGTTAATCTAAACCAAGAAATCTAAACCTTAATCTAATACACCTGAAGATACAAGCAATTTTAAAAAATTTCAGTGGCAAACACGCACATAAAAAAAATTCCTCAACGCCACTCTAATAAAAACCTTAGCAAAATTATCCATTTCTTATTTATTTATAGCCGACTGTGTAGAAAAGAGGAGGTTATAAATTCGGCCGGTATATTTTTTTATGTATGTAACTATGTAGTCTAAACTCTAACGTTTAAGTTAGTTAAATATAACACGTATTCCGTATTTATTAATTAATACGAGTTTATACTTAGGCCGCCTGTCCATCTGCAAGAAATGTCCGACATTCTGTCTGACAGCAGCTTGCAAGTCTAATCCCGCGTTTCCACCTGCAAGTAGACTTGCAAGTAGCTGACAGACTGTCGGACATTTTTTGCGGAAAACTTGCAGATGGAAACGCGGCCTTACAGTTAATTCATTTAATTTTTTAATTGAATTTTTCGTGTATTAAATCTATTTCTTGTCCTTCAGGGAGTCTATATTGTTGACGAAGGATCCAAAGACATGTGAATTCACTCTTCGACAGTATTTACATCGACAACGAGCTACGCTACATGGCATCGATGAACGTGTATTTAGAGAATTACCTAAGGTTGTTATAAAGTGTTATTTTTTTTATATATTTACTCTGTTATCTTTTCATAAACGTCTTTCTGAGGGGAGAGCTTTCAGACGCCTAAATATTTTTGAAGTGAATCTTCTTTATCGGGGTTGGAAAAAAATTTAGTGTAACATTTTTTCGTTACGCGTGACATTTTTCCGTTACGCGCCATTTTTTTCTTATCCCTACCATGCGTGATTCGGCATATTTCTGTAAAGTTGCATATAGTAAATTATTTTTTGAAAAATAAGGTCATAAAGAAGTTTCACTTCTTACGTGTGTACAACTAGTACACGCACACATTTTTATTTTTTAACTAGCTTCCGCCCGCGACTCCGTCCGCGCGGATGTCGGCCTTCGCGTGGATGGTTTATTTCTCCATTTTGAGATCTCTGACAATGACATCTTATAAATATCTATTGGACCCAAATACAGTTAGGCCTATAATAATACGCAACGTGTGTTCGCGGTTCTACAGAACAAACGTCTATGGATAAAACTGAAAAATTAAGATTAATTTTTTTCTTCGTATTTTTCCAGGATAAAAAGTATCCTATTTTACGCCCAGGGTAATAAGGTATAATTATACCAAGTTTCATCGAAATCGAACCGTTAGTTTTCACGTGATGTCTTCACATACAGACAGACAGACAGACAGACAGACAGACAGACAGACAAAAAATTTTTTAATCACATATTTGGGTTTGGTATCGATCCAGTAACACCCCCTGCTATTTATTTTTTCAATATTTTCAATGTACAGAATTGACCCTTCTACAGATTTATTATATGTATAGACTACAACAGTACTGTGAAATGAATTAAACATTTACAGTTACGATGAACTCGTTATTATTTAAATGAAGTAGTTAGTTTCTGAATCACACTTCGATTATAATATTCTATGACCCTATTGAACTAAATTGGTATTCTTATGTCTGAATAATCTCTCTTTGTGTTGGATTTTTCAGCGTAAACTATAATCAAATAGTTTCAGTTTATTCACTTTATTGTATGGTATTTTACAGAGTAGAGAGCAATGATAAGCTAAACTGTTGAAATTCAGATTTTAATAAATAATAAATCATGCATTTCCTAATATAAAAGAAAACTCCTCATTTTATAAACTTCCAAATTTCAGATAGTCTACTGTCTCTGCGAACGGCTGCTCAAGTTATGTGGATGTCAGAAAAGTGCCGGTCTGGACTATAGTATTAAAAACAGACCTTTCTACAAGTCATTTATTTGCTACAAGCTAATACAAGGAAAACCTCCCGATTTGACTACGCCTGAAGAAATACATAATGGTATATCGAAGCAACTTAATAAAAAGATCGTGTGAGCACGTGTCAGGAGTGAAACTTCTTTGGCAAAATTCAAAGATACCTACCAAAATCGTCGCCGTACTCCATGACGTGACGGTATTGCTATTGATGTAATCTTGAAATTTTACTCTCAACGCGCGTAAAGAAGTTTCACTTCAAAAGTGTTGTAAATTTTCGCCGTTCCATGTCATACTAATGCGCAAGCTAGGGTCTGCCATTTCAGCAACGGATACACCAGTGCCGTGACTTTTCTTACCCTATTTCAAAGTTGATGAAAAAAAGTCTTTATTATTAACAAATTTGATCTAAAACGCTGCTAGCGCCTAGCACTATATCAATAAGTATTATATTATATATTTTTAATGTTAGGCCAACCAACGAATCTACCAATGGTAGAATGGCGGAGCGCAGTGGAGGAAGATGTGGAAAGAAATCTGGAGGCTGTGAGCAAGTATACGGGAACTGAAGGAAGTATAGCTGCAGTTCAGGTTTACGAAGTAAGATTTTGTTTAACCTTATATGAAACCACAGATAATATATGAAACTTAATTTTAGCAGTAGGTACATAATATGTTATATCATTGATGAATTGAATATAAACACATTAATTCAAATTCTCTGAACTTTAATAAATAGCAGCATGAAAAGCTATAAGCTTTAGCTTTAAAAATGCTACATATCATATCAGAAAATATATTGGAAAGAAGTTCCTTATCGCGCGTTGTGAAAGGGGGCTAGTCGGAAAAAATTCTTACGAAAAGTTGTCACGACCCTTTTTGCTAGAGTTGTAAGCTGTGCGGCGTGCGCGTGGTTCTCTGTCTGTCTCTCTCTAACTTAACACTTCGTTCCATCCGGATGTCCCTTGACATCGCTCAAGTTTTTTTTTATCTCTAAATATCTTCCATCAGATGCATAAATAAATCGCAAGCGCTAGGTACATCAACTTTATTAAATCTAAATCCTTATTCTAGGCATTTATAGCCGATCATCAAAGTCTTCCAGAAGAGAAACTCAAGTACCTCAAACAATTACGCACTGAGATCAATCAAAGGAGGGAAGCTATGAGCCGGATTGATGAAGAGGTATTTTTTCATATAATATTTTATGAAAAATTTGCGAAAGTGTAATTTATACTCTTTTAATATTTTACTTAGATATAACTTTGGCGCTATTTGATAAAATATAAAACACTACGATATTGCTACATAATATAAAGTTAGCTATTGCTATAGTACTATTAGTATAGTATAAATATTAACTTTGCTACGGCCAAGAATACGTAATCCATACTAATATTATAAATGCGAAAGCAACTCTGTCTGTCTGTCTGTCTGTTACTCAATCACGCCATAACCAATTTGCATGAAATTTGGTATGGAGATATTTTGATACCCGAGAAAGGACATAGGCTACCTTTTAGTCCGAAATATGTACCACGGGCGAAGCCGGGGCGGACCACTAGTTAGGCAATATTTCATATTAACTAGGTACTCCTTAAAAAAATATAGGTAACTAAGTATATAATATATTAAAATGATTTACTATTTGCTCTACATTTTCTTAATAAGTGTAGTTCCTACAAGCAAAGTAAACATTATTATGTATTTTATATACTCCTACTTTAGCTACTATCACAGACTTTATAATAATATACTACGCTACTATTATGTATTCTGTGCTTCTACCTAAAGTTCTATGCAATATACAATAATTAAGCTCTACTGTGCGTATTGTATTTTTTTATAATATTTACAGGAGGATCCAATAATCTTAACAGGACTGTTATTTCAATGGCTAGAAGGACTAAAGTGCCCTGTTTTGGACAAAGAGGATCTTTCAAATATCGTGAGCCGTTCCACTAATGTGGAGACGTGTATAAAAGCTCTACAAATGGTAAATATAATACGCGACATTAATATAATGATGTTGTATTGTCTTTCCTTGATTCCGACTAGTTAAAATAAAAATAACTATGTAATGGAAAAAGAGTAGGTAGAGAACCCAACACGTTCCAGTTGTGTTTTCGTAAATAATATACTAATTTGTACATAGGTAAGTATGATAAGTGTGCTGTAATTATTTTAATCTATCATTAAAATACTATTTTCTTTCAGGAAGACATCATGTTATTAGAGTACTTCCTACGCTTCGTAATAAGACTGCGCCCTCTAGTGGCGAACAAGAAAGTTGATATCCTGAAACGACTCCTTGCTTCGTTGTCGCACCAGTCAATAAATTTAAACGGCAAAATACTTCCAAATGAAATTTTGCCTAAACTGAGGGAAGGAACCTGCAGTCATGTTATTAATTTCATGTTACGCATGGTGCTGGAAGTTCAAAATGATATAGCAAAACCAAGCCGGGATGATGTTGATGTTGTCATACCACCAAGGAAAATAAGAATAAAAGCCTGGAAATAGAAATAACTTGTTTTATTTATTACCTTTCTTAAAAAATGGAGTTCTGTGCGCTCAGTTTCACACAACATTTGAAATTATCAGAAATGTTGATCATTATAATATCTATACTTACTACAATACTACAAAGCTGAAGAATTTGTTTGCTTGAACTCGGGAACTACAGCTGGTCCGATTTGAAAAATTCTTTCCGAGTTTAGATAGCCCATTCATCGAGGAAGACTAAAGGCTTATAATATTATATCATCACGCTAAGACCTGTGGCTAAGACCAACAGGAACACACAAATCATGACTAAAAAGTGACTAAAAACTTTCCGTAGGTACTTCGACTTTTTTGTTAATGATACAACAACTTAGTAATGGTAATATTTTAGAACTAACGCTTTCCCTATAGACTCTATAATGCACTTTATTCATAAATTTACAATCTCAATAATTTGCCTTAAGCTAAATACTATGCCGTAAGGTAACATAGCAAATTACTATTTTTCAACATTTTTTCAACATAATAGTTTCTCTGCTAAAGTAATACTATAATAGTCAATAATAGTATATAACGTTTTTGATCTTATGGGCGTATTCAGAAAGAAAGCTTGAAACTTATAAGCGCTTATCGGTGCTTGTCAATGCTGGTTTTGACAAGCTTGTCAATGCTGGTTTTGACAAGCTGGTTTGAGCATTGACAAGCGCCGATAAGCGCTTATAAGTTTCAAGCTTTCTTTCTGAATACGCCCTAAGAGTGTATAATGCCTCCTCCACATTACTGTGATTCTTTATTGGTAATAGGCTGTGGTAATAGGTTAAAAATATATTTATTATCTGTGTAAAGTACAGATTTAAATATTTACTAGTTTTGACACATGACAACTTGACATACGATACTTTTAATATCTGTATGACGCTGCAATCGTGTCATCGTTTTACTTACACGTTGTCATAAATTACGAATTAAAAATAATATTTACGCCGATTGCTTACCTATCAGATTTTATAGTTACAAATTTTATATTTCAAACTTATAAAAACATGTCGTCTACTGAAGATAGCTCTCAACTTAAAGCGGGACATCCTCCCGCAGGTAAGGATTTTAATTTCTTTGTTTACATTATACTTGAAATGCCATTTGCCTCAACAATTCCTCCCATAGGATAAATCTAGCTTTTGATAATTATTCTAAGTCGATATCAAAGGTTTATTTTAAACTTGTAATTGTGAAAGTTAATCATCATTGTAATATAAGTCACCTTGAAAAGCATATAAGCATATATGCAAGAATACGATGCCTCTGTTATTAAACAAAGAACATATTTCAAGGTCATTGAATACATTACTATCAACTGTATCAAATTTATTTACCTACGCCTAACATGAAAAACAGGTTGCTACCCAAATCTTTTTTTTCGTAAACAACTTTTATAATATTATGCTTTGATGGCAGCTACAAGTCTGTTCAAATAAGAATGCATTTGTTAATATCATTGTCATTCGATGTATTTACTATTTAATACATGTTAAAAATATTTTTAAAATATTTTATAGACATACTCTCTATGTGTTTACAGTCAAAGCCGGGGGTATGCGAATCACTCAACACAAAGTCCCTCACTCGAAGGACGCAAAAGATTCGCCACCAACAGAGGACCTGACCGGTCTCTCTGGACCTTCGCCAGTTCCGTCCAACCCAGTATCAATTGCTGGGGCTCCAAACAGGGGCAACGCTGACTTCACGCCACAAGCAGCGCAAATAGCTCACAGCCCTAAGCCACCAGCTCATATTAATGTTAAACCCTGCCCTAATATCCAACAACCTCGCAAGTAGATATCCAACTAATAACTCATACTTATTTTTTCGTTACTCGAGTTTATTATTCCCTAAAATCCTTTTTTGATGGAAATTGTAGACATGAGTAATCTAAAAGTATTATGAGTGAAAAATTACTTATGCTAGGTGTTTTTCTTTATCAACAGTCAAGAATTAATGTCTTCAAATAGTTTTAGAATTATTGTTACAGTATGTAGATATTTTAAATACAATGATAGTGTTATTTAAGATGTCGTTAGAGTTAAAAAAATAAAAATTTCTACCAATAAGGTTATTATTCAAAGTCAGTGGATAGTTTTAAATGTTATAACAGCTGTGTAAATGAAGAAACACCTAACATAAGTAACAAGGGCTGAATAAATCTAAATGGTTGCTTTTATATCATTTAGATTTATTTAGTTCAATAGCCATATGATTAGATTGATATATTAAGAAGTACATAAACTATATAATAATTATTATATCAGAATAACTTATAACTTTAAGTTACAACTTAGTATCAATACCAAGATACTGCCATCTTTCTATAGCAACCTAATCAAGGCATTCATTTATTTGGTCCTTTTATTTTTTATAAAATATTTGTTAGATTATCTTTGAAGTTTGATTGTCTATGGTAGAGTATAGTCTGTGTCTATAGAGTGCGAACAACGAAATGGGAACAGTAGGCACAGGTGGGAACAACACGACGTTCCCGCCGCAAGCGCTCGTAGTCGTGGTTGAGTGCTATCGAAGTGCGTTTCTCTAGGGATTTTTTTCATATTTACGAATAAATATGGTAAAATGTGCAGGTCGATCTTGCAAGAACGATACTAGAAAAAACACAAAATTGAAATCACATTGATAATCATATCTACAATTTATTCATGATAAAGATAGTGTTACTTAGATAATAATTAATGTTATGTAGTTGTTAATTGTTATCCGAACTTGCTGGAACTAAACAAAATATAAATCTTTTTAAAATAATTCTTTTTGACTGAAAATATCTAGCAAGTTATTTTGGTTGACTTATAACTTTATTAATATTTTTAATTATACGGTCTGCTTCAAACACATTTTGATTATAACTTGGAATTAAATATTTAATGAAAAAATAAAAGGATCAAAAATTAATTAGTTTTAGACGTTTTTATGAACTGAATTCTTAACCTTTGTTTTCTTGAGTGCAATTATTTTAGATATTTCGATTTACTTCCATTGTTCACTTTAGTGTGTAAGCAAATTTTATTGACATATTTATGTACTATCAATAGTTGCTGTTTCTTGTTAAATGTAACATAATATAATATGTGAATAATAAGATAAAAATTAACTACATACAGTTTAAATTCAGTAAAATGTTTGTTTATTTTTTATATAATTGGTAAAACTACAGCAAAGACTGCTTGATATTTATTTACGGCATTCCCACAGCATTTATTTTATCATTATTCAAAATTGTAAAAATTATTATTTTTGTAAGAAATTGTAAGTACTTAAATTGGGACGAATTAATAGTAATAATTGTTTGAGTTGTTTTATGATAACATGTTTGTTACAATAATTTTAATTGTATTTTGCAGTTATTTTATTACGAAACCATTTATTTATACAAATATTTATGTAAAATACAGGTATTTTTTATTGGCTGCGTTATAATATCATTCCTTCTTGGTATATATATTATGTATGTACTCACTTGAAAACTATATACCTTGACTATATGTATAGTAACAACATACTATTTAATTTTATTGAGCTGATAATTATCTTTTGCCGCAGTTGCCTGGAAGAGATCACTACTAAGTGATAAGGCTGCCTAATAAATATACTATGTTTTCGTATAAAATAGTTATATAATTTATTTTGTATAGATAACCCATATCTTTCCTAGTTACTGAATTTTAATAAATAAATTGTTTTTGTTATACTATACATATAGCCAAGATCCAGGTATATAGTTTTCAAGTGCAGTGTTTTTTATATTTTCATTTCTAACTATATTACTGAATCACTATTTAAGTAATTAAAAACATTATTTAAATGTTGACCCTTAATGGTTTATGTTCTTGTACTTTAAAATAAAAAAATCAATTAAATATTATTTGTTTCATTTCTAAATAAATAAATATATTTATTACATAAATATAAAATCACAAATGTATATTACAAATTCTCATCTCACACTCAATCATACTCTATAAAAAAATCAATTTTATTTATTATCCGACGACCTTCCTTTGCTTTTTGATAACATCGTATTGTAAATCTGTAAAATAAAATGTAATTTTTATTAAGTATCAAAATAAATAACAAGACCAGACAATGATTTTATTGATAAGTACCGTTAATCATCGTTAGGTACATATTTAAATAACATGATAAAAGAAATAGTAGGTAGTTTTGTTTTCAAAACAAAATTTATCTTTATGCAGTTGTAGGCATACATGTATATTAAAGTACATAGTTACCTAATTAAAAAATTGTACCTACCCTACGAAATTACGAATACAAAAACTACACTACTTTATAGCACAGACTAATAATAATATACTACGTATAGTCACAGTTAAAAGTCGATGTTAACGTTACCTACTTCATATGATAGTTAGGTATAATATTTTTTTATATGAAAGCGGCAAAAATCTAAACTTATCTGATATCTTATTACTGTCTAGCTCAGTATATCTAGAATAATAGCTACTGATTCAAATACGACGAGCATGTAATAGGAGTACTAATATTATAAAAGCTGAAGAGTTTGTTTGTTTGAGCAAGCTAATCTCGGGAGTCGGGAACAACTGGTCCGATGATACTTACATAGTAGATTTGCGATGAATAAAAACAATTTGTTATTGTATAAAACGTTAAAGTTCCGTATTTTTAAACTATTGTACAATATAGTTAAGATAAAATATATCTTGCCTCTTGCTCCGAGTCCATATGAGTTTGTCTTGGCCGGGCATACGATTGCATAGGTAATGAAGTATTTTCTAAAATAATAAATATATGTACATTGTACATACCTAAAGGATTTAAAAATCCTACTAATATTATAAATGCGAACGTTTGTGAGGATGTGTGTTTGTTACTCTTTCACGCAAATACTACTGAACCGATTACAATGAAATATAGCACACATATAGACTTATAACTTGGATTAACACATAGGATAGGTTTTATCCCGGAAATCCCACGACATTACGGGAACGGGAACTATGCGGGTAAGCTAGTATAATATTATAACGATGACCAAAATGTCATATAAACGTACAGTTAACTATAATATTAAGATTTATTTATTCGTGAGATGGTGTGAATACGTATTGTTGAAAGGAAATGGAATTAAGTACCCAGGTACCTTATCTTAAAAAATAAATACCTATAGTTACTTACCTAAGTACATACTTTTTTTACTTATAAAATTCGCTTACCGGTAGCTTTTGGTGATTCCAATTTTTCAGGCTGGAAAATAAAAAAGATATTAAAACGAAATATTTCCTAGGTAGTAATTTTAAAGTGAAACATCGTCTCAAACTTTTTGGTCTGTGTAGCGCATGTCGCGTGACGCACGATACGTACAATAATTATCGTACAAATACGATAATTTTTAGTTAAATGTCTATAGTGTGAAAAAAAGTTTCACTTTTACCGTGGTTTCATAAAACCACACAACATTTTTTTTTTTCAATATTGAAATATCATTTTATATCTTCATGTAAAAGTATAGAAATATAAAAAGGCTACTAAAACAATAATTTATACTATAAGCCAATGTTTCCCTAGCTAGGTTACTGGGCAACCTGTATTTAGGAGAAACAGCTTGCCTCCAAATAAATTCACATTTTTAAACTTACCACTTCATCTAAACTAGGTTTAAAATATTTAGAAAACTCTTTGTCACTTTGTGATCCGCCCATCACTGGAATGGTGACATTCGCTGAAAATAATTACGTGATACTTTTAATTTCCACACGTAAAGCCTCAATGTCTGTATGTATGTCCGGACTAAACTCAGAAAGTACTGCATGGATTTACTTAAAATTTGGTAAAAATATAGCTTGAGACCTGAAGAAGGTCGTAGGATAGGTTTTGTCCCGAATATCCCACGGGAACGGGAACTATGCGAGTTTTTCTTTGATAACGCGGGCGGAGAGGTATTATACTACTAAATATAATATTACTAGCTGTGCTCCGTGGTTTTACTTTTACCCGCAGTGCTCTGCTCCTGTTGGTCTCAGCGAGATGATATATAGCCTATAGTCTTCCTCGATAAATGGGCTATCTAACACGGAACACCGAAATAATTAAATCGGACCAGTAGTTCCGGAGATTAGCGCGGTCAAACAAACAAACACTTCAGCTTTATAATATTAGTACAGATTTTTTCAACTAACATATCTGTTTCCCCCACACGGACTCCCTATAGTTGACCCGTTTGAGCCCAGCACGTCGTCGCTTACGACCGCGCATTGCGCTCTTATTTCTAGATTCAGTTGACAATTTCCTGATTACTTTGTGATATAGGCAACGGGATGAGGCGTTGGATACCTGGGATGTAATAAATTGTTTTAAAATCCAAAAACTTTGAGATTCCTTTAATTATAGAGGCGAAAGTTTATTAGGTTTATGTTGTAGTTTTTTCTGGCAAAAAGAAAATTTAATAAGTATGTAGTTAAAGTTTCAGACTCTGCCGACAAAATTAACTTTTTTTATAATATATATTAAAAAATTAAGAAAACGTATGTTAGGTACTGTATTGTATTCAGCATCAAATTGTCATCTAAAATATAAGGAAATCTATCAAAAGAATAGCTGGAGTTGGAGTTCAACTCATACACACAACATATTCATATACATAATTATATACAACATAATATTTTACATATATTATTACTGTTTCTACACAATAAATAACTTACCAATTCACATTGCAAATCATCTAATTCATCCTCCATAATATCCAACTCATCCGTGTCTTTGGCGGGAACGATCAACAATTTTGTCTCTGGACATTGACCAGAGACTATCAGGTGGGAAGACTTTGGAAATATTAGTCTATGGACGGTTCTAGAAAAAACTTTGAATATAGAATATAGTTGACGATTGCAAAAAACTATTAAAAACATTGAGATAATATTAATATGGAGACGATACCGCCTACATCACTTATGTTCCACTCAACATACGTCATGTGGCGTAACTACACTCAGTCGCTTGCTCGCTCATTGGCGCGAACGTCACGCTCATTTTTTATTTGTTTTAAAGTGAAACGCATCAAATATGCCTACACGTGTGTGTTACGATATTGCACAAATAATACAAAGAATACGGAAAAGTGCAAAGGAATAACTTTTCATCAATAAGTAACTAGATAATAATTTTTAAAACTTAGTTAGAGCAAAATTTTTGGCGGGCGACATTTTGTCATAGATTAAAAATTTAAGATATGACATTGGGCATGAAATAAGTGTTGTTAGTAATATTTGCTGGCGTATATTTTTATAGTTTAAAATAATAATTTTACATATTTAAAAAAGCATAGACTGGTTGTTAATTGAAAAAAGGTGAAATCATCATGAAATATGAAAATCAATTACTCAATCACCAATTTTTTTTTTGTTAATTGATTTTAATCAAGTTTTTAATTGATATTGTATAAGCTACTGACTTGAACGTATAATTGAATTATTATTTATTTATCTGCACTAATATTATAAAGAGGAAAACTTTGTTTGTTTGTTTGATTGTAATTAATAGGCTCATAAACTACTGGACCGATTTTGATGAAAGGAGAATGCCCATTTTCGGTACTGGATTTTCTCATGCATCAAGACAACAATACTATAAAAAAAAATCTCGGCAATTTAGAGGCCTTCTTACCATCGGAAAATATATTTTGAACAGGGAATGTTTTGTAAAATCTAATAAGACATGTAATTGTTTAGATCCGTTATTATAGATTTAGTGTCTATTACCGGTTACCACGGTAACCAAGCGGTAACTTATTACATTTACTATGGTAAATAGCTAAATGTATTAATATCGATTATTGTTTTCATTGAATTACAAAAAAAATCAATTAACATAAAATCACTCTTTAAGGTATTGTTTATACACTGTAGGTTGTTTTAACAAAGATAGTGAAGTAAAATAATATAAATATGTATATATAAAAAAAATATTATTATGACATAGCTTGGTAGGTAACCAGTTATTTCTTATTTGTTTCTTTCTTCGAATATGTAGTGAAAAAATGATTCAAACAACAACAACAACAACAACAACATGTAAACCGAATAAAAACTCAATTGGCATTTTTTAAGTATATATTTAGGTTTTCTTGAAATCCGTCCCGGAAGATTTCTGGTGCCTACCCACACTAGCCGATGAACAGATAGACTTTGTCTGAAAGCATAAGCTCTACGCATAGATTAAATATGTTAATCGAAAAATAACCTTAATGGACGATAAAATGTTACCTAAATCACACATAAACCTAACTAAATCGGGGTTATTTAAGTTTTGAGGTTATTTCACATTTTTCTCAATATCTTGAAAACCCCTGTTTTTATCACAAAAAAATCAATTGGTAAAAATCTTTTGAATATCGAAGAACCCTCCAAAACCACTCTGGCATTGACGCAACACTGTACTGTGGTCCATACTTTCATGGGCATTCTCCTTTGGCACAGACAATCTTAAGACCCTGAGAAAGAACATAGGCTACTTTTTATTGCGAAATATGTGCCACGGGCGAAGCCGGGGCGGACCGCTAGTTCAGAGTTAAGTAATTAATATTTTTTCTATTCAAGGTTTCCATGTCTGGGCCGTGAAGAAAGGGAAAAATTATTTTTTTTCTAAAAAAGGCTCAATTTGAAAGGAATAAAACTTCCCATAGCCTGACTGAACCTAAAACACGAAAAAAATTAAATTATTCCATATGACGTCACTATTTACATCATCCTATATTATATGCCAGATATTGTTAGCCCCGCGTAGTAAAGTCAGTTTATACCTAAAATAAATATTAAGTAAGTACAAAGAAAATTTCAAGTCAACGTGCATTTGTAAGGAGTGGTACCCAATAAAATAGACAGAATGAAACAAAGTGTCGCCTCTTTAGCGGTGAGTCAGTGACATCGCATAATCTATGACTGTCTAGCCGTCATTCGCGCGCCCTGCGCCGCCGCGCTTGGCGCACAGATTTTGTTCGTGGTGTCTGCTCCATATTAATATTATCTCAATGATTAAAAATGGATTAGGTAACTAATAATTAGTAGATTAATAAAGAATTATTTTTGAAACAAAATCGAATAAAAAACATAACTATAAGTAAACTTTTCTGCATTCAATCAAGTTTTAAATTATTATCAAACTTAACTCTTTATTTTGGTATTTATAATCCTTTTTATATACGCAAATAAAGAGTTACATCATTTTTCAAGTTAAAGGGTAAATACAATGTAATATAGACCATATTCCAATCACAATAAAGTAGATTTTAGTTTACCTCGGTATATAGCAAGGGGGTTGAAATAACTCCCTAGTAGCTAAATCCTGGCATACACCGTCCAATAAAACTATATCCTCCATTAATTCGTTGACCACAAATATCTATAAGTAAAATGTATTTAATTAAGGGCTGATTTTTCAATCCTTGGTTAAAACTTATTCATCGAATAACGTATTAAACTATCATTTCAAAATGTATTCTAATTGTCCGTAGGTATATAGTTATATAGTTTACAGGTGACATTTTAAAATGTTCGGATAAATTTTAACCAAGGATTGAAAAATCAAGGCCCTAAATTATTTACAATCATTTAAAATAAACTCACAGAAATTGTTGTTGGATTTAGTTATTTATGTTTTAATTACACGCTACTGAAAAATTGAGATGCTTGTGTGCGTGATCACAAGACAGTTTATCAATAACCTTATGAAAAGTAATGCCTAAATTCTTTATCAGGTGAATATGAACGAATACTAAGATTTTTTCAAAAATAATGCATAAATATATATATTAAACTAGCTTACCGCCCGCGGCTTCGCCCGCTTTGTCTAAAACCTAATAAATTATATACTAAAACCTTCCTCTTGAATCACTCTATCTATTAAAAAAAAACCGCACCAAAATCCGTTACGTAGTTTTAAAGATTTAAGCATACAAAGGGACATAGGGACAAAGAAAGCGACTTTGTTTTATACTATGTTATGTTTATCACTAAACAAAAAACATTACACACACACGCATATATTTATACATATACTCTTTTGTCTAGTGTCGAATTTCGACCAATGGGCGACCACTAGACAAAAAACCTTTTTGAAGTGAAACTTCTTTAAGACAGAGTAAAATTTCAAGGTTGCATCAAGGCAATGCCGTCACGTCATGAAGTAGCGACGATTTTGGTATCTTCGAATCTTGTTAAAGAAGTTTTACTTCTGAAACTTCCTGTGCTTGGCACGCACGCTTTTTTATTTTCAATGAAAAATAACCTTAAAAGCCTTCAAGCACGGCACAAAAGCATGTTCAAGCCGCATGCTGATCTTCTCTGAAGACCACGAATGATACGCTGGGACACTTGGTAACACCATTAGAGATAGTTTTATGCCTATTTCACGCCACATTGATGATTCTAACCTTAAAAATTATTTGATTTACTAAAAACTAGCTTTCCGCCGGCGGCTCCGCCCGCGATTTCAAAGAAAAACTCGCATAGTTCCCGTTCCCGTGGAATTTCCGGGATAAAACCTATCCTATATTACTCGTGGATAATGTAGCTTTCGAATGGTGAAAGAATTTTTAAAGTCGGTCCAGTAGTTTATGAGCCTATTCATTACAATCAAACAAACAAACAAACAAAGTTTTCCTCTTTATAATATTAGTGTAGATATAGTTTTTTATAAGTAGTGTTAGTATTATGTAAAAAGAAAGATAAATATCAAACCACATTTATTCAATTTAGTCTATCGAGATTAAATAACAAATATTCAATCTACACTCATACTATAAACAGGCGCGGTCCCAGCCTGACATTTTGGGGGGGGACACGCAGGAAAGGTATGGAATCCCCCCCCCCCAACCGTACTCGCCAAATATCGTATTCAAGTGAAGAAGAAGTGATAAGCAAAAACTTGAGAAAATCGTACTCGATAAAATAGAAAAAAATTCTTATACTGTACAATATATTATAAAAAAACCGGCCAAGTGCGAGTCGGAAGCCGTTAGCTGCAAATTTTCGCAAATTTCAACATTTGGAAGGGATTAAAAACAGGTTTAAGCAGAACTTTAGATGTGCGAGTGACTCCGATTTGCACCAGTTTTTTATATATTGTACAGTATAAGAATTTTTTTCTATTTTATCGAGTACGATTTTGGGGGGGGTCATGTCCCCCGTGACCACCCCCCTGGGACCGCGCCTGACTATAAATCTTAAGTATTACATAATTAAAATCGTTTTGTTTGTTTGATCGCGCTAATCTCCGGAACTACTGGACCGATTTCAAGAATATTTTCACTGTTGGATATGTACATTGTATGTGATCCCTGAGTTCTATAGGCTGTATATGTACCACGGGCGAAACAGGGGCGGGCCATTTTATGATGGAAATATAATAATAAAAGCAAAACAATAAAATAAAGAGTATCTTATTCAAACTAAATTTATTAAATTTCGATAGATGGCGCTTTTTTTGTAAATTTCCTTTAACTAAGCTAGTATATTAAAACATGGACGAATATGGATAATAAGAATTTACCCCATAATAGGATGCGGTGCCAAGTTAAACGCCTCTTTGATAACTTGCATAGTGATGTAATAAGCTTGTACTGCAGATTCGCAGCGAACTGTGTAATTGTATGGACGATTGGTTAATACCTGGAATAAAATACAAAAGTTCAATCCATACTAATATTATAAATGCGAAAGTAACTCTGTCTGTCTGTTTGTTACTCAATCACGCTTAAACTACAGAACCAATAGGCATGACGAAAGATTTTGAAATCCTCTTCCATAATGTGTGTACATACGTTTACTAAAAAAGAAAAACCCTTTATTTCGGTAATATACTTAAATTTAACGAAGATAAAAGCCATTTTTTTTTAAATATTTATTAACTGTGCCAAAACAGCTCGAAGGTGTCATGGCGTCGGCGTGACGTCACTCTTTAGTAAATACGTGATACGTCATTAACTGTACGCTTGTCCAAGAATCTAAACAAAATATTAAGTTAATTCATGCGTTAAAATGAATTCCAAATGTTATAAGTGCTGTGCGGTACCTCAGTGTACTTCCACATCAATAAAAACGCCTAACAAATTATTTGTACACGTTCCAAACAAGAAATTAATAAGGAAAAAGTGGTTAAAGCTCGCGCGGCGAAACCCGAACGATGTAGTTACGAATTCGCCACTTTATTTCTGTGAAGATCACTTTGATGTGAGTATGTTATCATATACTTATAGATTTTAAACTAAAAATGTTTCTATAATGTGAATTAATTGAAATTTGGCAGCTATAGGTTTATTAGTTTGTTTTGATATTGGCTATGATTCTTATTATCAATAATTCTAAACATTTCCTTTTCTTTCAGATGCCAAATGATATGGAAAATTATATGCAGTATCATGTGATGAAATCAGTATCACAAGTACGTATGAAACCAGGATGTATGCCCCATAAGTTTACATGTCAATCTGATAGGAAATCACGAACATCTGACACAACAGAGCGACCATATATAGCAAAGAAACGAAGAATGATGATTCTTGAAGAGTGTAAAAAGGAATTCGAAGAAAAATGTATAGGTACAAAACAATCAAGTGTTGAAGAAATTGCATCCATTAGTTCAGGTATTATCCGTACCTATATTATTCTTATTGTTGCATATGTACTTATTAAGTATTTGTAGTCATAATTATAATATTAAAATAACAAAATATTTGTTTTACAGTTCAGCAGAATGTCGATGAACTTCCCCAATTGGCACCAAGGGTGTTGGATAAATCAGTTCAAGTAAACGGATACAAAAAATGCAGAAGTAAAGCTAACCAAACAAAAGTCAATTTGGTAAATCAGATGACATCACCATCAAAGCTATTTCAAAATTCTGTCTCTACATCTCCATTTCAAATCAAGCATCACGGTCTTAATACTAACCCCTCAAGGTCAAGTCGTAATTATTTGAGTAAAAAAGTTAAAAAAATAGAACACTCAGATAGTGAAGCTTCTTATACCCCCTCAGAAGAAAGAAACCTGAATACAGAAGCTAAAGAAACCTCAATACCTGTATCCCTGCTTCGGATTGTAGCGAGATGGTAGAGGATGACAAAAGAAGAGAAAATTTTAATGCTTTAGAGTGCACTTTGAAGAAAATTAGAAAAAACCCCCGTTCCTATATTGGTGTCCCTTTAAGTTGTTTTTATTTAGTTAACTTGATTGAAGAACAGACAAATATACAATTTAATCATATTTTACCATGTCTAAAAAAGATTAAATTAAATAATTCATTCCTTGAACTTGCTGATGATTTTGGAATTGATAAAACTTATCCGAGCAAAATTTTTTTGAAAAATATACCTATTTTAGCAAGTGTAATGCGTCCTTTTATTGTTCCATTAGTTAAGAAATTGATTTAAAAAAATCTACCAATGGCTTTTAGACATAAATACAATAATGTGACTTGCATAATCAACTGTTTAGAGATTGAAATACAGAAACCTTCAAATGCTTTAAATCAAGCCCTTTCCTGGTCTGATTACAAGAAAGCCAATACCATTAAGTACCTTATATACTGTACACCTAATGGTTTGATAAATTATATTTTTAATGGTTATGGAGGCCGAATATCAGACACATACATTGTTGAAACTTCTGACTTTTCAAAATGTTTGCAACCCAATATGTGGGTCATGGCAGATAGAGGATTTGAGCATGCGGAGGTATATTTAAGAAGAATGGGTGTGCAATTAGTACGGCCACCGAGTGTTGCATCTGGATGTAAGTTCTAAAGCAGAAGCTAAAGAAACCAAACAAGTAGCTAGTTTGAGAATTCATGTAGAGCGGGTGAGAAGACGGATACGTGAATTCAACATGTTAAAACCACATGCTTGTCTTAAGTTTGGTTAAAGTTCTTGATGATATTATAACTATAGCTTGTGGTTTGATTAATTTACAGGATTCACTAATTAAACAAAATATTAATTAATTGGTGTATTGTATCATAGATGTAAGTAGATTAAGTCAAACTGTAAGCTGTGTAGTTTTCGAATAAATAAATAAATAAATTAATGAAATTTCTGCATTTTTTATTTTGTATTCTATAGGTACATTTATATAACAATGGATATATATGGCATTTCCAGAATATAATAATACTTTCCAGAAAGCTTGTCATTCATCATAAGCGATGCAAATAATTTCTATCAAAAATATTATTGTTTTAAATAAAAAATAAGGCAGTATTTTAAAATTATTTAATATAACATTTCACCTAACAACGCCAAATCGATTAGGTATTTATTGATACTGTCGTCATGCCTATTTTCATGAAATTTGGTATGGAGATATTTTGATACCCGAGAAAGGACATAGGCTACTTTTTATCCCGGGAAAATGACGCAATCCCGGAAATCCCACGGGAACGGGAACTATGCGGGTTTTTCTTTGACTGCGCGGGCGGAAACCTAGTATTTTATAGATTGGCTGTGCTCCGCGGTTTTAGACGCAGTGCTTCGCTCCTGTTGGTCTTAGCGTGACGACATATAGCCTATAGCCTTCCTCGATAAATGGGCTATCTAACACTGAAATAATTTTTCAAATCGGATAAACCCTTCAGTAACGAATCACATTAAATGCTATTTACTTTAAGAAATGATTATAAAGACTAAAGCATTTTAGTCCTTATAATCTACGCTTACATTCATAAGAAAAATAATTCTGGAAATTTCAACTATCCACTCTTTATTTGAAGATACAACACTACAAAAGTCACTAGTGAAGTGAGGAACATAAAAATAAAATTAATTTTCAATTCATATTATTATCTACATCACCAACAAAAATTTATGGATCCGCCAATCTTAAGATCTGGGGGTTACGATGATGCCTTTACAGCTCTGTCACTTTTCCACATTGGATTTAACAATACTTTAAGACATGATGGTGACCCCCTGATAATGATAAGAATGGTTCTAAATGATATTTAGTTTTATAGCATACAAATGCTTTCATAGTCAATGTCGAGACGTCGCGGTCGGGCCGTCGCCCGTTCAGAAGACGCAGGTTCGAATCCCGCGTTAGAGGTCAGGCATCGCACTGGTAAAGCAAAAGACGCGGGTTGGAATCCCGCCTCGTGATCGTATTATTTATCCTTTAAAAAAATTATAAAAATGGTTCTAATCACAGAACAGTAAGAACAAATAGAAGTGCGATGTGGGCGTGGCCCACGTGTCACTAGTAAGGTAAGATCACCTAGTGGTTCTAATTTACTGATTATACCTACACCCAAAACGCCAATAGCATTTCCCGACACTATGTAATCTTGGCTAGGTTCAGAAAACTTGAGATCAGTAAGGAACTCATAATTCGGTATTGCTTCGTCCAAATCTTCCTCAGGAGGTAAGTATGAGGCTTCACATAGCCCTGATACTAATATGTACAGACCTTTGGGTTGATCACCTAAAATAGTTGGTTTTTTAAGGTAAAAATTCATACAACACGGTATATTGCACACGCATCACCTGTACTTTCTGAAATCATTTTACTACATATACTATACTAGCTGCTCCGTGCGGTTTCACCCCCGTGGCTCCACTCCTGTTGCCCGTAGCGTGATAAAATATAGCCTTCCTCGATAAATGGGCTATCTAACAACGAAAGAATTTTTCAAATCGGACCAGTAATTCCCGAGATTAGTGCGTTCAAACAAACAAACTCTTCAGCTTTATAATATTAGTATAGATTAGTAAGAAAGCGTAATGTGCAATAATTCATCGTTTGCATTGAATGAATTGAATGAAGTCAAATCAGTTCAGCTGTTTATGAAATAGGCTAGAACAAAGAGACAGATAGATAAACAATGTAAAACTATCAGAATAACAAACTTTATTTATTTATACAGATGTTTATAAACTTTAGTCTTCTTCTTCGTATTGTTGTGCAGTTCATACCATTATTATATGTATATTCAGAAATAGAATTATACCTCTAGATATTAATATATCGTTTATATTATAGTTATGTATTTCTGAGTTCTCTATGAAAAAGTCTGCCACCCTTTCATTTCCTTGTAACCACGATATGGCGCGGAGTTGAGTCTGTCGAAATTACTTACATTTAAAACTGGCTTCTATTACCAAGCAATAAGAGTTATTCTGAATCAAGAAACAATAGTACGATTTTTTTACAAACCAATACTTAGTAATTTTAATTCTATATTTATGTATTGTATTGATTGTTTATTATTGTTTCGATCATTTAAAAACTCTGCCTAACAGATGCGTAGGCAGTTTTAGTTCTGACAATTTTCAAGCATGATTGTGAGTCTAAATGTGTAGGCAGAGTTTTGCTTCAGACAATTTTCAAGCGTAATAATTGTTAGTGTAGTTGTTTATTGTATTGTTAGACGTAACTTTTGATTAAGTGTTTCTGTGGATGAATAGTTTGTATGAACATGCTTAGCTGTCGAATGCTATAAAAGACCGCTTTCCTTTGACTCGTGGCGCATATCGTACGAATCGTGCCTAGGGTCTCGGACGTTGTTTATACGACGTTCGACCCAACTACCCTCACTTTGCTAATAGTCGTTGACTAGCTGCGATTTATTATAAACTACCTACATCAATCAGGTAGCTGTGTAGAATCGCAGTACAGTCTTATTACATTCAAACTAATATTTAACCCGGCCTCGCGTGTAATTTCTTATAGCATGATGTATCTTATTACTGATAAATAATTAATTTCTTATTACCTCGGGTGAAGATGGCGCCACTAAGCTGCCCTTGTGCCGAATAGACTGTACTCTTTCTTGTATAGCATTTACTAGCAAACGATATTCCATTTCATCTAGAAATCCTGCAATATATTATCAATAAATTATCAATAATTTAGATATTTGATTAATGGAATTTCAACAAAAAATATACAGGAATTTTACATCCTCCTAAATATATGCGAAAGTTTGTGAAGTATGAAGATGTGAAGTAGAAGTGATGTATGTATGGAGGTGTGTCGTGGCGTCCTGTAGTGTAGTGTGGTACAGGTCGCGTCAAGTAAAAAGAACGCTGACGGATGGCTGCGCATTGGCGATTTATCGGTCTATTTGGTGTTATGAGGTGGTATAAGAATAACAAATAGGTAGTTGCGAAGCCACGATTCGCGAGCCTAGTTCAAAAATAAAATAATCGGCACATAGCTTACGTGCAAAACTCGATCCATGCGCAAACACACCCCATCACTTTCATCCAGCGTTCTTTTTACGTGACGCGTACTGTATAGTGTGTGAAGTCCCATGTCCCCTAGTGGGGTAAGGGGCAGATGCATTACCTATACATCAGTTTCACTGATCGATTTTCTTTAGGGACAAGTAGGTGATCAGCCTTCTGTGTCCTGCCAGACCGAGACATTTTTTTTCCTTCGTCTCCACCGGGAATCGAACCCAGGACCCCTCGGTGCTACGCTCACGCGTCAACCACTGTACCAAGCAGGCGATCGAGTGTGGTATAGTGGTTAGGGTTATAAAAATTTACCTTCTTCCTTCAATTGCATGGCATCTGAAAGCATGATGTTTAGAGTGGAGGTGGTCGCTTGTCTCGTTTTCACAGTTATTGCAGTCCAAGGCCGATCCCTTTGTAAAAGACCTAGTTGTCTTGTTACTGCTAACCTAAAAAAAAAGCAATATTTCTGAACTTTTATAGTTAACTATTGTCATAAAGACTTTGAACATTATTATCATAACTGAATAGACATGTAATAATGTAAAATCTCACCTATCAGCTTCGAGTTTATTATATAACGTTTCCTGTATTTGAATATTATCCACCAACTGTGGGAGCAGATTGCATACTTCTGTTTCACCTGTCACGAAACCCTGAAGATGGAAAATTGATTATATGATTGAATTTTTCTTAAGAAAAAAACTTTTATTCCAACTGTATATTTTATAATGTTGACATATTATTGTTTAATATTTTATTGTTTTATGAAAAATAATCATCAATCAAATCATGCAGTAGAAAGTTTTGAGGTAACAAATCCGCACCCGTAGACGAATTGAGAACCTTCTTTTTTTGAAGTCGGTTGAAAAGTGATCAAGGGACCATTATTTTTAAATTATACAGGGTTAGTTTTCAATGACCGGCCAAATTTTCAGAAATGGTTCAGAATCGATAACATTTTCTATCTAATGAAAAAAAAACGTTTTTTTTTTAAATTAGATTTCATTCCTGTCCGCCACTAAAAAGCGAACGTGTGGACATTACAAAAGCACAATTCAGTTCAACAACCTAGATAGGTAGAAGTTAGCACACACATAAATTTGGCGATGCGCGCACGCACACAAATGCATTGATTATCGCGTGTTTACGATTTAGGACATTTTTAAGACATTTTCAAATGAATGCTATTATTTTATTTATTTCTATTCGACAATAATATTTCAAATGTACCTTTGGTTTAATATCTAGATCTTAATTTAAAATTTTGGCTGGTCATTGAAAACTAACCCTGTATTAAGAATTAAATCTCACAATAATAACCTTTCCAACATCATACCCAAAGGCTAGTTGTATGTCAATCATTCTGTCTATATAAGCCATTATTTTCGGCACAGATACTCTGAAATGTAGCAAAATTTTAGTAAGAACTAAATTCTGTAGTGCAATTTATAGTCGTTTTCTCAAATAATAATTAAGATGAATTTAAATTTAATGATCAAATACTTTTGCCGTGGTTTCGACAGTAAGTATATATTTTGCAAGCCTCACAACGCGAAGCATGTGGGTGTGTCCTACTCTCAAAAGACCGCGTTGTGTCAAATTCACAATATTTTTTTTTTCTCTTTTAACAAATCTTCTTTTTCTTTGATCTATTTTATGCATACCTTGCCAATTTGCATAGTCGTAAGAACCGTAGCATTCGTAATAGCTTCGTTGCTGTTAAAACACTTGAATTCAAATTATTCCATTTATCCCACATAGTCACAGAATCTATTATATCTAGAATTAAATCTGTAACGAAAAAAGAATATTTTAAAGGCATACAAAAAACTATGAATTCTTCCAAGATTTATATTTTACTAGCTGTTCCCCGCGGTTTCACCCGCATTGCTCCGGTACTGTTGGTCTTAGCGTGATGAAATATAGCCTATAGCCTTCCTCGATAAATGGGCTATCTAACACCGAAAATTTTTTTTCGAATCGGACCAGTAGTTCCCGAGATTAGCGCGTCCAAACAAACAAACAATCAAACAAACAAACTCTTCAGCTATATAATATTAGTTAATAGATAATAACTATGTAGTTGGAATAACTAGTTTAGATAATAACTAACTGGAATTTGGGTTGATATTAGTTATTTAAAAATTTATTCAATTCTGAAACAATCTTGTCTTCACCTAAATTAAAAAATAATAGATACTTACATAGAAGCCTGCTACAAAAATCATGGAAATTTTGCATACAATTGAAAAACATATTGTAATAATTTTAAAATTAAGATAAATTAAATTCGAGTATAAAAAACTGACCTCCCGTAGCCATGACAATAATAAAGAAATCCAACTTATTCCAGTGTGATCTAAAATATCCACGAATAGTCAAAGCGTAGAATTTAATTAGCATCTCCCACAAATATATAATGAAGAAGAATCTGCAAAATAAAGTGCAGAAGAATTAAAAATGATTAACCAAATAAGCTATTTATCTGATATATATAATCTTTGGAATTAAATACAATTTATTTCCTACGAATTTTCTATTATTGTAATGCGACATTCTGTCGTTCTAAGTGTCTCAAAAAAACTACAGTAGATACATATTTATTTGCGAAAACTACCCGCAAATAATTTAAAATCAAATTGCTCTAAAATTTTACATTTTATCGTCCTTCTTCATTTTCCATTCTATCTCTCTATCTAAATGTTTAACACTAAAAACTTAAATAATTACGACAAAACACTCACAAATTCAAAGACTTGATCGTAAAAGTGACCGTTGGAGTCACAGGCCCTCTCATGGCCACTTCGAACAATATTACCGGCGTGTTACACAAAATCATCACATATATAAAGCCATCGAACCACACATTGGTTACTATTCTATAACAATACTGCCTCCAAGGGTGTCTGGGCACTTGGGCATTCGCCGCGTCTGGTATCATCATGTCTACTAGCTTACGACGAAGCCAGACTGCGTGTGCCTGATGAATATTAATTTTTATATGATTAGGGAATTTTAATATGATAATAATTCAGTTTAACGAAATTTTTAACCGACTTTAAAAAAAGGAGGAGGTTATTTTTTAAAGTTGCGTTCATATTTGCAGTATAAATTGCATTATTCATCCTGATTACAAGCGAAGTATACATAAATTTCTAATATGATTGCTAAGTAGTAAAATTAAAATTTTTATAAAATTATTCTAATAAAAAGTTCTTATACAGGGTTACTTGTAAAACACCAGCAACCTCGCAGGACAAGATAGCTAACAACATAAGTAACAACATTTGTTCTACGACTTTTGGCATAACGCAATAAATTATTTTTAAATGATTTTTTAAACTTTTATTGTACTCTCCTAACATTTGTAAGTCTATGTTCTATTCATTATCGGATGGACGACGCGACACCCCCTTCCCCCTCTCGTTCGCTTCTTGTTTACGTAATTTTTGGGAGGCGTAGAGTTTATAATATTCAAACGGAAAATTAAATGAATATTTATTTTTGTATGAAAATAAAATCTAACAAATTATCAAAAGTCGTAGAACAAATGTTGTTGCTTATGATGTTAGCTATCTTGTGCTGCGAGGTTGCCGGTGTTTTACAAGTAGATAACCCTGTATATAACTCATAAGTCGGAATTTACCATATTATGTTAGAATTTTTTATTTATGGATTGCAAAAAGGATAGTGGTAAATACTAATTTTAATTTTGCTGTTCAGGCGCCCATAAATCTATAGATCTATAAGAATCTTCTAATACCTTAAAAATATCAACCATTCTTACCTTAGGTTTCCACAGCGTCCCCAACTGTTCCAAATTAATTCTGCCATCATTGGAATCAGCGGCAACTTCCACCGCCTGAACTAGCGTACGGACGCCATCTTTACTTATCTTGCCGTGTTCGTATTGGCGCCAATACGATATCTTCATTGCTTTTAGCACGCGTTGATTTGCTTCTCTAGAATAATTTGAATTTGTTCTAGAATGTTCTTTGGGTTGTATAGTTTTATGACGAATTTTTTCATCCAGTAAGGACTTGTAGAAAAATGCAAAATTATATTATTATATCCTTTTATGAATTATTGGACATTCTTTAATGAGAGCATAAAAAAATAGACTAAGTAAATTAAAATATCAAATATCAAGAATCAGTACTATTTTATTTAAAGTTCTTTTATTTTATTTACTAGCAAAATAAGATGTTTACCGCGCCAAATAGTAATGTACAGTGAAACCTGGTTAAGTGAGACATCGAGGGACCTGCAATGGCAAATTTTTTGGCGCACGCAACCTCACATATTTTGATGGTTTTATAATTATTTTGTTTTACTTTACTTTATTTTTTTTTCTTATTTTTTAAACTTCGTACTTTGTAATGTTTATTATGTACTTGTGAGTTGTGTGTGTTTGAAATAAATGATTTCTTATTCTTTCTTATTCTTATTCAATGTTGTTTCACTTATAGAGGTATTCCACTTACCCAGTGTCTCAGATATACAGGTATAAATAAATATCTGTCTCATTTACAGAGGGGTGATAACGATTGTTGCTTTCGCTTTGACATTTTTCAAATAAACATCTGTATGATAGTAAAGCGAAACTAAAACTGAAGGTAATTGAAGCTGAAAATTTGTGCTTACGTTTTGGAATTTCATATGGAATTTGTGGGTAGAATAAGAATGCGTAAACAAACAATGTTATCTCAGTTACAGAGGTTTATGCATATAAAATTTACTCGCTGTCTCAGTTATAGAGGTAACTATGATGATAAATCGAAAGAACAAATCCCAGATATAGAGGTTTACCTCGTCCCACTAACAGAGGTAATTCAGTGCCAAAGTGTTGGGACCTCAGCATGAGTTCCAGTTATGGAGGTTTCCCACTTATCCAGGTCCCACTTAACCAAGTTTCACTGTATATAACTTACACTCTATCTACAGATACACACCTCCTCGGCCTTCTCAAGATACAAAAGTCATAATTGATACAATAGTAGCTCCGTTGCACCGTGAAAGAAGTACAATCGAAGAAACACACTTAGGCATTTATAACATTCGCAAGAAAGATTATCACCTCATCATTTCAGCTATCTCTTTCTTAGTAGGCTCATTGGGTATCTCCCTCTCGCAATCCGGGCACGTGGTGTAATGGTACCCCATGTAAGTGTCGTCATCACTATCCTCGTCGCGACCAGACATTTGCAGTTGGTATGGATGTTTTATTGTTGTATCTGGAAGAGTAAAAGAGCTAATCAAATATGGTACAATAAGAAAAGGAGAATTTGAATTGTTTGCTGAATTTTTCACCTTAAGGTTATACGATATTTTAGCGACGAAGTTAGCAATTTGCAAACAAAGACATTACTAATTACCGATTAAACCATGCATATTTTTAGCAATTTGCTAATAAATCATAAGTGTCTAAGACTTGTTTTATCAGCTAGGTAACGTAATTTTTACGTACATAATTTCATATTTAGTAAAGTACAACAAAAAGAAACAAGGTATAAAATGGATCAACGAGCACAATCTTCCAACTAATTCTCTAGCAACCAAAATAATACTTATGCTACCATACAACAGCAATAATCTGACAACAAATAACTCACGTATACTGTTTTAGAAATTCTATATAATCACTTACTAGCTTGCACAAGATCCCAATTGGCATCAGCAAGAAACTTATCCATTTTCAGCATAGAGATACACCGATCCCTCGTCATCATCACACGTTTGACGCAATTCGTCATATTAGCTTTCTTTGCTAACGATATTTCTGCTAGCCCAAGGATCTTTAGTACTTTGGTGATTGTGGTGGCATTGATTAATAGAGAGAGGAGAACTAGACCCGCTGTTTGTATGATGAATATCTGAAAATAGTTAAGAAGAACTTAACAATTACAAACTATATTAGAATTTAATTAATAAAATGTACTCACTTATTAAGTAGGGTAGTTAGTAGTAACGAAGTAGACAATTAACACGTGACTTGACTTAAATACTATTGTTGCAGATGAATTTGAAAATTATACAATGAAATCTTCTCCAAATAATGTTGGCCAAATCATTAACACAATTAATAGTTAATATTACGATAAATATCTGCATAAAAAAATTAAGCTTACCTCACCAGCATCCGCCACAATTGGTGTTTGAAGGACAATCAAAGCCAAGCATAATGATAATGGACCTCGTAATCCACCCCAAACGCAAGCCATTGCATGTTGCCAGGACATACCATACCCTATATGCCTCAGAATAGGTGTCATTGCGGCATACACCAACAATCTCGAAGTATACACCGTCGTATACGTCACAAATATCAAAGCACATTGCCGTACACTTATCATATAACATAATTTCTCAAATATCACCACGCCTACTATAGCGAAGACCAGCGTATTCGCTATATGGGAGAGAATTCTCCAGAAATGCGATACCACTTGTTCCACCTCAGCTGATACAGTTGACTTTCGTTTGCTTACCATAACGCCAGCTATAACCGTTCCCAACAACCCTGACACATAGAAGAACTTCTCTCCAATATAGTACGTTAAATAAGCTCCAGCCAGAGTCACAGTTACTGAGCAAAGTAAGTCGTAATACGTCAAGGATAATAATCCAGCTGTTATTTTTCCCATTACGAGTCCCAAAAGAACACCGCCGCCAGCAAAACGTAGAAGTAACAAAGATATTTGCGATGCATCCGTTAAAGCCATTGCCAAATACCCGAAAATTGCAGTAAACTCAATCATTACTGTGACATCTCCAATCAAACCCTCACCCAGCAGTAAAACGCTTATATTTTTACCCTTGGTCAATTCTTTTAACTGCGTCACAATTTCTACTGGGTATATAGGCGAGCAAACGATTCCAAATAACAGGGCTGTTGAGAAATTCCATGAAGATTCTATTAAATAGAACGCCATGAATGCCGCCATAAGAGCAGTGAGTAAAACTCCAAAAACTCCCACCATGACAATCTGTGGAAAGCTCCGCCAAAACGAATGTGAATCCACAGAATAAGACGTGAAAAACACAATAATTGGTAGGAAAACTGTTAGCAAAAGATCGACGTCCATATAACAGATCTCAACAAAGGGCCTAAAATGTGGATAGTTGTGAGCCAAAAATCCGAGTATACCACCAAAAATAAACATGACTACTCTATAAGGGATACACATACTTGTGCAAAGCATTACGGCTCTTACTATAACACCAAATAGCAAAGTAAGAAAGACAAAAAGAAAGGCTATAGACGTAGGATAGGCGAGAGTAGGTCGGTATGGATCATCAAATTCTATACTTTGGTTCCTTCGTCCACTTGAATTAGCCATTTCTTTGCCAAATGTTTCTTGGGAACTAGATATGCCTGTGTTATTTGATAAAACTTCATTGTATGATAAAAATAGAGATAACAAACAAAATAAATATACTGGTAAAAGACACATTTTCATAATTAATAGCAAGCATGACCATGGGGATTGTCTGATGTCTCATCAAAATTAAAAAAAATTACATTTGTCAAAATTTTATTTCATGATATAAAACACAATTCACAATAATAGTAATTTAATAAATGTCAATATCGTAACTAACACACAAACATACATTAAAACACAGAATAAGGACCAGCCAGAGTCACTTAAGTCAGTTGATAAAATAAGGCAATGAATAATTATAAAAATGCTACCAAAACTTATTAAACATTAAACAGAGCTTAAATCTATTCTTACGACCAGACATACAAAAATATCATTTATTTAAGAATCAATGGATAAAACATTTAAATACTAAACGCTAAAAATTATCAGTCAAAGATCTTTAGGAAAGAGAAGTCTTATTCATCCACTACATTTCTTAGGGCTTTTATAAGGTGAGAATTTCTGCGGAGTCTTCCTTGGCGACCGTCTCGGCGACAACATTTCTTTCTCTATCTCTTCTCTCATAGTATCTCTTCTTTCTTTCTGTTCTTTTACTTCTTTTCTTTCGAGTTCTTTCAACTCTTTGTAGGCTTGTTCTAGCATGCGTTGTTTCCACTGTTCGTAAGGTTCAATTTTCGGTTCAGAAGATTTCTCATCTTTAGCACTTGTATCTATCTCCATTTCATTTTCGTCTATAATTGAAGTAATAATATATTTTTATCAATCTATTGGTTCTGTTATAACATTTTTTTTTTTGAATCAATAAGTGAAAAATATGTATGTAAATGTTAACAGGCAAACTAAACTCGATTATTCAAAATTTTGTAAGTATAATCGAAGAATGTCTATGTCTTCTGTATGGTTTTTTTTTTCAGCACTCATAGACAAACATAGACCAAAATTCAAATACAACAACAACAAATCAAATAATATGAAACCACTCACCATTTACTATCTTAATTTTAGGTGGTCTCCCTCTTTTCTTAACAGTCGTAAATTTTTCGTCAACAATTTTTGTCCATTCTGCATCTAACTTACTCCACTGTCCTGGTTTCAGTCTTGATTTTTCAATTAATTTACTTTTTGTTATTTTAACTTTATTTACTCTGTAATAATTAAAAGCATAAAGAAGAATACAATTTCAAGAGTATTTATTAATTATAAGTGCGATATTTTATTACAGTAGGTACAATTCAAACTTAATGGCGGCTCGGATCATCGCATGATCCGATGCGCAGAAAATAATTTTAGATATTAGCGGGACGATAAGGGACCTGTGCGCACCTGCACTCGCACCTAACACCTAACCTCATATATATTATTATATTTATATATTTTTTATGCCACAATTTAATTTTTTGTTTCGAATTCTAAGATCCCTGATTGTTTATCGATTTGGTAAGAAAATATTGGTAAGTTTCTTGTCCAAGATTCATAATATGTAGTAACTTAATAAAAACAAACATACAATAATTGATTTTCTGAAACTAGTAATTATAATGAAATAATTTACCTGCAAGCTTGGTAAACAGCCATACATACATATTGTGGCAAAGTTAGATCCATATCCTGAAAATTAATAAAATATATATAGAAAAGAGATACCGATACATCCTTAGTTATCTGAGTTTAATACACTTAACATTACTTCTCTTTTTCAACTTTAATCAGTTCTTAGGTAACAAACAAAACAATAGTTAACTTATATCATTAAAGCGTCTTTGATTTGCTTCGTTACAAAACTAGTGTAATAATTATTTCATACTAGCTGCTCCGCGCGGTTTCATCCCCGTAGCTCCACTCCTGTTGGCCGTAGCGTGATGATATGATATAGCCTATAACCTTCCTCGACATAATTATGGGCTATCTAACACTGAAAGAATTTTTCAAATCGGACCAGTAGTTCCCGAGATTAGCGCGTTCAAACAAACAAACATACAAACAAACAAACTCTTCAGCTTTATAATATTAACTTATAGATAATAGATTCAAACACATACCATTTTCGTAACGTTTTGATACTCCGTTAGGATATTTTCAGCCAAGTTCTGAACACCCGTACACTGCATGATTAAGCAAAGACTCGACACTGTAATCTTGTCATTATTTAGCTCAAGTAGGTTTTCTACAACTTTCCTGCAATTATTGTAGCTTGGAGCTTTGAGACCAGAATATTTAATGGCTGTTTTCTGAAAAATATATTAATGTTATATAAATTAAATTAGACTTTTTTATACAGGTAATGTTAAGTTGAAGAATGAACTTTACTTTCTGTAAATGTATACAGGATTTTTGTAAGGACAAATTGAACATTTTTTCTTGTATGAAAATCATAAAATATTTAAAATTCTGATAGCCATTTTTGCATATTGAAAAATATTTATTAAAAATTAACCTCCATATCAATATAATGTGTAAATATTGATACAGAGAGGATAATTTTTATTATGATTTACGAAATAAATAAGATAAAAAATGTGTGCGTGTACTAGTGTACACACGTAAGTGAAACTTCTTTATGACCTTATTTTTCAAAAATTTACTATATGCAACTTTACAGAAATATGTGTATAAATCATGCGTGGAAGGGATAAGAAAAAGATGGCGTGTAACGGAAAAATGTCATGCGTAACAAAAAAATGTTACAATAAATTTTTTTCCAACCCCGATAAAGAAGTTTCACTTCAAAACAATCACACTTTTAATTGATATACTTTTAATGTCTTTTAAATCAATAAACTATTTTTAATCTATATAAATTCGTCAATTGATTTTACCTGGTCCAGATCAGCACTAAGCATTGAAGCAGCCAAATCCAAACAGATAACAACTTTACTTGTATCCGTTAAATTGATTCCTGCTGTTGTTTTTGTTTGTAATAAACGCTCAAACTCTGCTGCTTTACTGCAAATAAAATAATATTATACTGAGTGGAATTGAAAAAAAAATTCTATGCTGCTTTCAAATCATATTTTTCACCTTTTTAATTGTGGTAAGAAATATAATTATTTTATTTATTACTACTGATAAGACTTAAAATGATTACTGAAAGTATTTTTCTTACAAGTAAAATGATTTGGAAAGAAAAGACTTTTTCAAAACTCCATTGTGCATAAAAATTCATCTGTTGTTGTTCAGTTGGGTCTTTAGTGGTCTTTTATTTTAAGATGAAGTTAAATAAGGATTAAAACCATAGGAGATAAATGACTCTAATCATTATAATTTAAAATGATTTATAAAATAATTTATAAATATGTAATAAGAAACAATAATACCTTATTACTTTTCCCTCCTCTGCCAACCCCAATTTAGTTGCTAATAGTACAAGTGTTTTAGATGAGGCCATTTTAATATATTAAAAGGAAACAAAATAATACTGTGCTGTAGTTTATTATTTTCATATGTTTCACAATTTCCTACAAAGTTTACAAATTTTAAAAATATTTTTGATTTCGCCGCTCCATTTGAAATAGACGACACTTGACATTGACATAATTGCGATAACGTTATCGGTCGAATTTTGACGTTGACTCGAAACAGACAACAGCTGATTTTATTACATAATTTATAGTCTATGAATGCTGTAGAAAAATCACAAGAAAAATGAAGAGCAAATTTTTAAAGTTATAGACAGTGCATTTTAAGAATAATGAAAAAATATTTAAAAATTCGATTATGTATAAGATTATTCCTATAACTTCATATCCACGAATTAAATTTCTGTAGTGAAATATACCGCTTATGTGGCGACAGCGGACATATTGTGAACTAATGTAAATGCTATAAATATCATAGACGTGCTATATTTTTTGTAAATTAATCTTGCAAAAATAATTATTTTAAGAAATTCCTAGAATAATTGCATTTATATCGCGTATTTACAAACTCAAAATTTCTTCATTTAAATTTATTCTTGACCACGCCCCTTTATCTGTAGTCAACAACTAGGAATGATAAAACACCTCTTCGTAATCTCACAGGCGACATGTTGATTTTTTATGTAGGTTCTGTGAAGCCGATACGGATCGCTGTCATCGCTACAAAAATGTCTTTGTAGTTATCAGGGTGTAGGTCATTTAATTGTAGACTAATAACAAAATCGTGCTATTTTTTGCATGTTATAAACGTTACAAAGATAAAGAAGAGGATTAGATCCACCCGAAATAGGGGTGTGTATAAGTGATGTTCTGCCGAATTAAAATCGTATCAAAATAATCCAAAGCTATTTATAAATAATATTTTCTCATCTTTTACTTATGTTCAAACGTTAATAGTAACGTCTGGTCTATAATTAACTTGTGAAAGTTTATAAATATTTTAGTATACTATGGTGGACTAGCTAGTTGACTCGGGTCATTATATTTGAAGGTTGCCATTTTTTCGTGAGATAAATTTGTTTTTGGTGAATATTGGGCGTGATCACATCGTATCCTAGTGTCAAGTCCTTGCGCGCGGTCAAATAGCAAAAGTGTCAACTGTGTTCGCCGTGGAGTGTCGTAGTGAAGTGCTGTGGTGTTTTCAGGTAGCTATGCAATTGGTGTCAGTTCCGTGGAGATAATAAGAGTGTGGTGATGATGTGGGCTCAGTGATTGAATACAGCGGCACCACGGCTTCCTCTGTGGCGGGTGGCGCGAGGGGAGCAGAGTCTCCCTCGCAGGCCAACCAAGACACGGTGGATAACGCCACTCCCACCTGTTGGTAAGTTCTATCTCAAATCCTTAGCCTATTCGTTTCAAAAAAAAAAGTCAAAACTCAAAAATGGAACATTATTCTAAATTCTAACCTAAATATAAGTTGTTATTCTTACATACTTGCAGCTATATTACATTAAATTTCAAATTACATTGTAACAAGTATTCAGTGAGTTTATTATTATCATAATTCTCTTATCTTTAAACAGTTATAAGTGAGTTTTGTTATTGGTTTAAATTATGCCAATATGTATGTAACATGTAATGGTAATAATAAAAATAATTATTGGAAAGAAGATTACACAGATGTATGGGATAACAGCGAAGTTATAAGAGCATGATTTACAATTTAAACTCCATGAATATCACCCGATTTTGAAACATCTGACATTCTATTTTGGTATGTATGTGTAATTTATTAAAATATCTTGTAACATGCTAAACACATATTAAAGAGATGTTATCTAGTTTAGAATAATATCAGTCTTATATTATCTAAGGGAAATATTCTACAGCTATGTACAAATTAACATAAGTCAAAAAGTAATTAAACATTTTCATCTAATTATTTCCTCCTGACACAGGTTTTTGTAAACTTACTAGGAGGACTCATCCATTTTCTGTATATGAAAACTGTGTGTATGAGAAATAAATATATTTTCATTTTTCATTTTCAATTAGGTATAGTTTCATCTATAGTAGTAAACTAGCGGTCCGCCCCGGCTTCGCCCGTGGTACATATTTCGCAATAAAAGGTAGCCTATGTTCTTTCTCAGGGTCTAAAGATTGTCTGTGCCAAATTTCATCAAAATCGGTGCAGTAGTTTATGCGTGAAAACCATACATACATAATTACATCTGTTTCACTGATCAGTTTTCTTTAGGGACAAGTAGGTGATCAGCCTTCTGTGTCCTACCAGACCGAGACATTTTTTTTTCTTCGTCTCCACTGGGAATCGAACCCAGTACCCCTCGGTTCTATGCTCACGCGTCAACTACTGTACTAAGGAGGCGGTCACACAGAAATATAAGTATAATATTATCTTAAATATCACCAGAATTATCAAATCCAACCTATAAAAACATGTAGAAAAGAAACCTTTAAAAAGATCATAAGATAATTTATATACTGTTCTAATTGTTTATCTGTGAGCAAAAACTTGTATCCCCTATAGAGATTGTGATACGTGAACTATTTTTGTTACAAATATCATCCTTATCTGTGCTGTGGCTTACCTGTAAAAGTGTAATAGACAGACAGTTTTTCACATTTGTATGTATACTAGATACCTATGTCATGAGCATTTAGCAATATTGCAAGAGCAATTATTTCTATAGGTAAACTGTTATTCTGGTATACAAGCTACACTAGCTGAGCTCCATGGTTTCACCCGCATTGCTTCGCTCCTGTTGGTCTTAGAGTGATGATATATACCCTATAGCTTTCCTCAATAAATGGGCTATCTAACACTGAAAGAATTTTTCAAATTGGACCAGATGTTCCTGAGATTAGCTTGTTCAAACAAACAAACTCTTCAGCTTTATAATATTAGTATAGAATTGTCAAGCATAATCTTAATTCCGTTTTCCCTCCTCTCGTTTCCATTGGGTATAGTTTAGATATTCATGCACTAAAAAAAGATTATTATAGTAGAAATGAACCACATACCTAGAAAACAGGAGATACAAAAAACTGAAGTGATTACAATATGCGTAATTAGGCAGGCTCTCAAGTCGAAATGACCTTCCTAAAATTATCATTCTTTTATTTCATACACTAATTATGTATTTAAATTTGCTGCTATTTTTAACTCGCTATAGCCTGTACAAATATAATTAGAAATTTTTGTTTGTAACAAAATTGATCTTATTATTATGTAAACCGTTTAAGGAAGGTATAGGTACTTTCTCTGTAAATTCACATGATATGAATAAAACATCAAGAACACATTAAAATTGTTTTATAATTAAATTGTAAATAACTAATCTATTAACTTATTATTCACAAATCTTTAAACATATTATTATATAATATCTATCTATTATATCATATATTATAAAAATAGACATATATAGACATAGATATATATGTGTCATTATAACAGAAATGTTTTAATATATAAATAATTGAATGCAATCAAATCAACATTCCACACAATTACTTATCAACTCAAACTTGCAGCCATGAAAGAAATATTAAAAATATCAAAACAAACAAAATATTAGTCCACAGATAACATACATAGCAACGTGACATTTGCACAGATTAAAAATAATAACTAGTAATATAATGCAGTATTTATATAATAGTGAGTCATTTTACTATTTTTGTGATGTTAATTGTTTTAGTCGGTTACAATCTAGTTTTAATGAATTAAACATTGTTGTACATGTTTGATTTACTATGTGAAATAATGTTGAAACTATACAGTCTATAATAACAAATTCAGCACTTATATGTAACATATTTCAGCATTGATATAATATACAGGTATTGATATGAAATCTTACTATGTTACCAATTTTAGGTGTATAAAAAAATTATTAGGTATTTAAATAGTATGCCATTTTCTGTACATTTATTTAACCCCTAATTTGTAGTCAATTTTACAAATATTTTAATTCCATATCTATCAACCACCTATCAGGTTTGTTGTAAATTGTGCCTTTTCAATATATATATAAAAATGTTTTCTATAATTTGTGCCAATAAGATATTATTGTAGAATTTATATTCTTACATTGAAAAATCTTCTATAAAATGTATCCTTTATCCTCAAATCAAAAATGTCACCAACTCCCATTAGGCACCTATAATAATTATTTCAATTAATTGTTTCCTATTAGAATTTTGGATAGTTAACATTATATATATCACATGGACAAAACAATGACTCATTTTATCCTATGTTGATTTGTTATATTGAATAAATAGAGATGGAGATATTTTGTTCTCTGTCACACTGCCAAATATCTGTTGAACACTACAAATCTCTTTCTGTCATCACCTGCCTGTTAATTGCGTCATACATAAGATGTCATGTAGGTAAATAAGTTGCCTTCCTAAGGGCGGCCTATACCGACGCGACCGCTTCAAGCAATTGAGGCCGACACGACGGCTTGAAGCAGCGACCGCGCGGGGAACTATTATTTCATTCACTGCTGTACACGGACTGCTCGAGTCGTCGCGACCGCTGGTTTGTAGCGACAGCTCGAGCAGTCAACGACCGACCGCTCGAGCCGTCCGTGTACGTCGCTCAGCCGTTAACTGCTCGAGCTGCCCGTGTACCCGCTCTAAGATGATTCCGAGCATACCACAATAATTATAAGTTTTTGTAGTAATGGAGGATTGCCTAGATGCTAAAATATTTACTGCTATTCAAGAGAAAATTATATTTTGTTGTATGTTTTCCTTTATCATTTATTTGTTAAAATAGCTGTAAAATGAACATAAATATTTTTTTTAATTTGAAGTAAGTGGGAATTATTTTGTAAGTGAAACTAGTTAAATCTACACTTCTTTCTACACTAATATTATAAAGAGGAAAACTTTGTTTGTTTGTTTGTTTGATTGTAATGAATAGGCTCATAAACTGCTGGACCGATTTTAAATATTCTTTCACCATTCGAAAGCTACATTATCCACGAGTAACATAGGCTAGGTTTTATCCCGGAAATCCCACGGGAACGGGAACTATGCGGGTTTTTCTTTGAAAACGCGGGTGAAGCCGCAGGCGGAAAGCTAGTACCTAATAATTTCATGGAGTTAAAATAAATAATAGTTAGGTGTTTTGATATGTGCAGAAGTTGAATGAATTAAAAACAGACCACTGGTATCTGGGTATGTGTGATAACAAGATTACAAATAACTAAAGTAATTAATCAACTAAGCTAGCTAGAAATTTCCACTAATCCTGAGAATTATGTCTAGAATTTTATTAGCCTTAAATATTTACTTTATATAGGTAATAGGTTGATGAAATTGATTGAAAATATTAAGCAATATGCATTTTATATGCAACTCCATAAAGCACACATTTCAATGTAGCAGATATTTTAATTATGAACTAGCTTTCCGCCCGTGGCTTCGCCCGCGTTGTCTAGATTTGTTAACAAATGATGTGTACTTAAATCTTCCTCAGGAAGTATTTAATCTAGTTATCAACAAAAAATCGCATCGAAATCCGTGGCGTTGGACTAGGGACAGACAGACCGCATCAAGCGATCTTCTAACTATAACTACATAGGTACTGATAAAATATGTATCTATATTGTTTTAAAAGTGTTAAAAATATATTTAATGTTGGCGAATTATACTATAATACCTCTACTCCCGTAAACACTTAACACTGATAATAGTTTTGAGAAGCTTAGATTGAAATTTGTATACGGTGAACAGTCGTAGCAAGATTTCGTGAAATAAACATGGTCATCCAGTATCACATAAAACAATAAATTCTCAAATCGTCTGTAAGCAGTATTAGGTAAATATCTAGGAATGAAAAAGACGGTAATTGACCGCTACTGAAAAATACGTCTGACGAATAATTTGGGCATTCCCAAATCCCAATACACATTGCATCCCTGATCCAATTTTACCGGATTGTAAATGCCGCATTCTTTGAAACCAGACCGACAACCAAGGACCAAAACGAGCAGTTGTTAACAATTCTGACGAAACAATCACAAGAAGGCAGTTTCTCGTAAATCACCAAATAATGGCACAGCAACAGCTGTATTATACAAGAGCATGCCGTTCATTCATCAAATGTTTGCTAAAAATAATCATTGACATTCGCACTAGAGCTTAATTGCAAGGCAGGAATTATTTTTAGTTGGGCCAGCCTAGTGTGTTTCCTATGATGCATCTATAATTATAAAGCTGAAGGGTTTGTTTGTTTGTTTGAACGTGCTAATCTCAGGAACTACTGGTCTGCTTTGAAAATTCTTTCGTAGGTAGATAGCCCATTTATCGAGGAAGGCTATAGGCTATAATATATCATCACGGTAAGACCCACAGGTGCGGAGCAATGCGGGTAAAACCGCGGGGTACAGCTAGTTGTTGATATGTTTTTTTTGTGAATGGTCATGTGACTGAACTAGACGTGTGAGCAATCACCGAGCGTTGTAATAATGGTTTATTTATTTACTAACTGATGCCCGTGACGGTAACTATCTATGTATCTGTGAATCGGGTTTATGATTTCAATAAAGCATGATTTGGCTGTGATGCATGATTTTCAATATAAAATTTATGGCTTACGACATTAATTAAATATTTAAAGGCGGATACGAAAAATCGCTCGATAAACAGTCGACTAACTATAGGTACCTACGTGAAATATGTTTGATTTTAGGTAGGTATGGTGAATATTCGTTCTAAATTTTACACTTCGTGAATAGGTACTAAAACTATATCGTGTTACCTTCTATGTGTGATTCTTCTAAATGGGTGTGTGCTCAGCAGTCATTGTGTGAAGAATTAACACATAATATACAAACTTTCGCATTCATAAAATTTACTTCTAGGATATATGTACATTTAGATTGTTGCCTTTAATTTCTATTTTTACCTCTATCAGAAATACAATTATAAAATGCTTAACGAATTCACTAACTATCAAGTTGTAAGTTAGATGTTATAATTTCTATTTTTAGATTCTCAAGTTTTAATGTCCCATTACGTTTGACTTCTACTAGTTTGCATGTTTTTGCAATTCGATTGAAAGCAGTTTGGAAACTAATAGCTTCTTAGAAAAGAAGCAGTAAGATTTTAGAACCTTGTTGTTCATTCATTTTTCGCGGGAATTACATACCTCGCATGCGACGAACAAAAAATTCAATTGAGGATGTTGTTTTGTAAATTTTAAGCTGTAATATAATAATGTGACACCATTATAAAAACTATCAGTATTGTATTAATCATGAAGAAAATCGTATCAATAAAACCTTATTGTATATATAGAACCTAATTATTCAATACCATAAAATAATACCCTCAAAATAATATAAACGCGAGAACAAGAAAGTTTGACGCACATTCGAATGAGGTTACATATGGAATGCATTTTTATTTTATAATTAAACGAAAATAACCTTATCATTTGTGATATTTTTAATCTGTGATATAAAAACCATGAAGCGATACACATGGATTTTTTTCTGTTCAGCATCGGCACAGATTTTTTTCGTTTTATAATTAACTAGCTTTCCACCCGCAGCTTCGCCCGCGCAGTCAAAAACCCGCATAGTTCCCGTTCCCGTCGGATTTCCGGGATAAAATCTATCCTATTTCCCGGGGTAAAAAGTAGCCTATGTCCTTTCTCGGGTATCAAAATATCTGTATACCAAATTTCATGCAAACTGATTCAGTAGTTAAGGCGTGATTGAGTAACAGACAGACAGACAGAGTTACTTTCGCATTTATAATAACTATTAGTACATTTGTGATATTTTTAATCTGTGATATAAAAACCATGAAGCGATACACAATATGGATTTTTTTCTGTTCAGCATCGGCACAGATTTTTTTCGTTTTATAATTAATTATTCAAAATTTGGTATTGGTAACTCAAATATCTTTGCCAACTAATAGAGCTTTATCCTCCATTCAAAACTTTAACAACATTTGGCTTACATTCCAAATATGGTATTTTTTGTGTCCAATGACTCGTTATTTCCCATTTGTATGATGCGCGGCGGTCAGCATGTAAATCCGCGTCCGAATTCGCGTAAGTCGGGGCATTATTACTCTATGTAATTTTTTTAGTTATATTGCTGTATTTGCTATTGGTGTATTTGCTGGAGTTTCTGGATACGCGCAACAGTTGAAATCATGTTTTACACCTATACCTATCTTCATATAGTTAAATGATTGTTTAACATCTGTGGCATTTCAGTTGCGACGTACGTATACAGAATACAGCCCGTACAAGGACACAAAAAGTGAAAACATCGATCGTTGAAAAATTATTAAAAAAGACGTCTTAAATTACTTATTACATAAAGTTTATGGTATAGTTGCTTCAAATCTAAGACAACGTCAAGTCGGGAAAAAGAATTTGTCCTCAAGCAGGCAAAGTGACCGAAAAACAATGACTTTCCCATACATGGACATGTGACATACTCTGTTTTTCACTTTCGGTACGGACAGCTAGTTGAATGTACTGCGCGTGCGCAGCGCTGAATATTAATTAGGCTTTAGTAGTATTAAAGGCATAATAGCTTCTTGCTCAGTGGAGGTGTCTATGGTACGTTTGAATGCTACTTTTGGGCGGATTTCAATTAAAAAAATCGTATGGTGATTGGAAGGTGATTGGTGGCCTGATTTCACCGAGTTTAAAAATAAATTTGATTGTAGGGTAGTTTAAGTGTCTATAGTTTTTATTTACTTATATATGTCTGTAAATAAAATCTGAGTTGTAGCTAGAGCAAACTCGGTAATTGAATAATGAATTAACTGTACTTGTGCTCTTTCGAAGCCACGAAGTAAATAAATAAAGCTTTTTTTGTTCCATAAGATACAATTTTAGTTTCAATTACAGTTTGAGTACATTAATAGAACAGTTTAGAATTTAGATACTAATCAAGTTAATATAATTTAATAAATTTAAGTACTAGTTAGGTTTCTATATGGACCCCGTACGGGTTTAAAAGCCTCCCCCAAAGAATGCCACTGCCTGTCTTGGGCTAAGTGAAGCCAGGAAGAGTCGCTAGTTAGTATCTATATTTATTTTAAACTGAGTCCATAACTTTCTACTTGCTCTTAATTCGTATGCATAATATTGGAGTTATTTTTTTTTTTATTTCGATCCCACATTTGACAATTATTAAGTTATAAATAAAAGGAATTAACCAAATAAAAGTATTAGCACAATAAAATTATATTATGCACATATAAAGTTATCAATAAGCAATAAAAAGTAAAAACGATAGCGAAAATATTTGCTGTTTATAAGAAATTTATGAGTCACATAATTTTTGTCTTGTAGTAATTGCATAATTTTATAAAAAAAAATATTGAGAGGTGTCATGGAACGAAGTCACTGAAATAACTAGCTTGTTTTCTTTGAGAGAGAGAGAGAGAGAGGGACAGACTACATAATATATAGCAAAATTGTCATTAAAATTTTTTGTCTTAATTTTTTCCGTCTCTTTTTTCGCAACGCGCGATAACGAAATTCGTTCCAAAAATTGTAAGTACCTGCTTTATTGTATATACAGTATATGCTTCGTCCTACGTTATTTACGAATATAATTCAGAAATATTGGTAATGGGATACTAGAATTGTGACAACTATTGCAATATCTCGAAGTATCCAATAACAAGGTGTACTATAAAGTTTGTAAGGAAGAATGAATCGTCGATCCTCTTTACTAGAAAACACCTCGAGTATGTTTAAATTTTATTAGGAGACAAATTAGGCAGATTATGATTATGATGATATTGTAATTTGTAGATAGACATCAAAGAAAGATAGCTATAGGTAACTATTATATAAATGAAAATATGAAATAATGACAAACCCGTATTTATCAGCGGGTTTAAAGTAGTATGAAATATCCAATAATACTGCGAATTGAATACTTTACCGCATTAGCATCAAGAGAATAGAATCTTTACTTACTTCTGTAATTCTTTATGTACCAAAAGATTTCAACGGTACACTTAAGTATACACATAATATTGTGTTCTATTTAAATTTCCACCTACATATCCCAACTAGGCAGTTGGGATATGTAGGTGGAAATTCTGACTAGGCAGTCTTGTTACGTTAGTTTATCATATTATGGAACACATACGTATACAGGGTGTCCCAGGAAAGACTGTCAAGTGGTGGCCCAGAGCTAGATCACCATTTAGGCTACCCGAATCACTCCCATGTATGTGTAACTACTGTTTATCTTTGATGGGACACCCTGTATAATATTATACCAACACTTAAATATAAGCTGTCTTACCACATACAAACTTTAGACAGAGTTTAACTTTAAGCGCGGGTTTTCTTTAATCGTATTTTACATAGACAACTTTTAAAGTGACAGATCCCTGGTTTAAAGTTAGACTGTTAAATTATTGTTTTGTGGTAATACCATATATATATATGTAGTTCTTGAACCATTCATTTTAAATAATCGTCATGTATTTATGTATTGCAAATCGATTTACTTCTTTGTCAACTGGTTTCTTATAAATATTCACCGGCTATGAATATAAAACTGCGTTTTGCAGCGGAGCGCACTTGAGGTAGGTCAAGTTGATAACGAGGAGTTAAGTTTAAGTTAATTCATTTTGCGAGTGATGTTAACTACGGCAACAGTGCTAGGTAGTGTTAAATTAATCTTTGGCGGTTATTATTTTAAACTGGCTAGAACTAAAGTTTACGTCCTGTATAGACTATGGTCTACCCACGTTCGCATTTTTTATTTGCTTGAAAATATCCTTCGAATGTTACAAACGAAGTTCTTAGGTATATGTTTTGTAAACTCAGGACATTTTTTATACTGAATACTGCATTAAAGTAACGTTTGCGTAGTTTTAGTTAAGGCTTTTTTCTAATCATATAAATCTTCCACACTTCACTTCCAAACATGTAGGTACATTTCCATACAAAAAATCATCCAAATAGGCTTTCACGCAAGGACATTGCACATATTTTCAATCTACCCACACATTTTAAATTTATGAGACTGGTACGAAATGGGATTAAATAATTGATGATATTGGATAAATAAAGTAAATAGTTAATAAAATGTTGCTTATTTGGATCTTTGCTAAAGGTAGCGTTAGCTACTATTAAGTATTCTGTGCTAAAGGACTTTTCACGACATGTGTCTTTTAGCGATACATTGAGTATCTAATCATTAATTAAATAGAAATAGTTCTTAGAAAAAACGTTGATGTTTTTGCCTCTGTTAGCCATATGTTTTTCTAGTGTACAAAAGAATCGTAACTCATTTCAGAAATCTAAAAAGATTTAATTTTACTTCACGCTCGCACTGCTCATTATCAGGCAGTTTTTCGTACTTAAAAGTTACCAAAAGCTTATATTTCAGCCTCCATCAATTATCATTTCAGGGCGGCTCAATTAACATTCCTTCATATTTCCCACATATTTCCTGTATCTATCAAAATTCATTCATATTCTGTATCTATCGGCTCAGGTTTGATAATCTGACAGACGGATTATAAAATCGCATAGTCCATATAGATTTGCCTTATTTCTATGTAATTTTACCAAAACATAACAGATTCAGTATTGTTGGGAAGATTTTAACATACATATATATATACGACATTGCACCCAGGGATCATGTACCTACATATCCAACCGTAAAATAATTTTTGATGTCGCTTCAGTAAATGTAACTACGCTTTCAAACAAACAAATAAACTCTTCAGCTTTATTAGTTTGGAATGTAGATTAAAAAAATCACTTCCCATTTAAAAGGAGCGACCGCGAAAATAGTAAACAATAAGTCGTATATTAACGAGACAATGACGTCACATCGAGGCCTGCCAGATGTAATTAGCCGCCGAAATCGCACGGCACACGCGCCGCAGGACGCACGCCGGCGTATTATGGGGCTATTAGCATATTTGTTCCTTTTCGATTAATTTTATAGGCCAGGAGACGGGGATAAGTATATATTTAATTTCATTTTTGGATACTGAGAATCAAAATCGATTACAAATGATCTGGCTTTGTATATTCGTACTTACGATTGATCTAATTTATTTTTCAATAATGTAGAATTGTAGATGAAAGTGTAGGAAGGAAACGAAAGGAGAGTTTAAGGATAGAGTGAAAATTTTTGGGTTTTGTGCCCAACAGTTCCAAATGCGATCACGTTCGAAGATTATTCCGTCAAAAGTAGTTACTAGGGAATGAGGTTTAAGTGTGTAATATTTTCTTACTAACCGCTTTCTTGGTACTAAACAAAAGAGCAACGATGAAGTAAAGCACGCTAGATCATCAACCTGCCAGTAAAGATTGCATATTGATTATGAAACTGATATCAAATCTATCTTCTCCACAAGACACGGGACATCACCGCGTTCAATTTATATCAATATTAATTACTAATTGTTCATTTGTACAACAGTAATAAAACTCTACGACACTTGTTCAACAATAAGGATAACAAAGAACAAAAATATATATAAAAAAGTACTGAATATATTTATGATCATTTTCTTACATTGAGCTGTACAAATATAATCTATCAAACAAAATACGGATATCAAATCTTATCCTCATTCAGAGAACAGTATAAAAACATTAAACACGATATAATAGTGAATGTCTAATAGTATTTTAATTTATTTATTCGAGTATTCTTATTTACATTCATTAATTACACTCCAGACTCGGTCTACACGTGTTCAAATAAGTTCAAAACATCAGATTATATAAGCTATGCTAATATACATATAAAAAGAGGTAATTTTGTATGTTAAGCGTGATAGCCGTAATCAGTGCATTTGATATGAAAAATCTATCGTCATTTGCAAGATATAGTGTATATTAGTATAGTATTTTATTATCTGTAGTGTAGTTATGTAAAGTATTTTAAATTATAAATAGTATTTTAAAAAATTAAATTAGTACGTTTTTGGTGATTATTTTCCACGGTTTTATCGTTTTGTATTATGACAATTCATTAAAAGCGTTTCGTAAACCAAACAGACACAGTACAATTTTTTTTTAATGTGCAATGTTAAAACCATTGAACTTTTTCTCGTGAGGAAATTTTGTACCTACATTAGTTAAATAGACGTGCAATAGGCTGTATTATGGGATGTGTAAGTTAAATTGGATACTTATAGAAGACTTATTACAGTTTCTTCATCCAATGTCTCCAATCCCAATCCAATGTCTCTATACCTACTTAAGAAATACGGTAGTATAGTTTACATATTTTAAGACAATTTGAGACACGATAAACTCAATACGGAAGGAAATCGTGGGCAATAACTATACTTAAAGATATAACTTAAGGCAAAATAAATAGATATAAGCACATAACGTAATGGCACCGAATTCCGACCACTGATTGATACGGCTAAATGAATCCTTTAAAAGATAAATTAAATACTCTAGAGGTCATAAGAAAAAATGATATTATGAAAGATTACGAACTTATATTTTAAAATATGCACATAATTGTATTTCATAATGGCTTTTTATTACCTAAATTTGGATTTTAACTGTCACGACTGGAAATTAACTGAAAGCACCATTTTCCGACCGACTGAGTACAAATACACGTGTTTCCGACCACTGAGTAGCTAGATTCCGACCAGCCAAATATTTTCTACTAAAATCAACTTTATGATAATAGAATTATACAATGTAAATTCGTAAAAAACCCGTTTCGTCTTTTCACTGCATCATGCGTGGACCGATTTCGATAATTCTTTTTTTATTATATTACTTGAAGTACGAGGATGGTTCTTATGGAGAGATATTTTAAATAGTTTGGAAAATCCAAAAGTGCACGCCTCATAATCTCATCCTTTACAATAAAATAGATTATTTATACACTATAAATATAAAAAAAGAAATAAAATAAAACAGTTGGAAAAGTAAAGAAAGCGGTACCGTAATAATTGAGCTATTTTTCTTGTGGCCCCACCTAGATGTGAAACTGCGCAAGTTTAAGGGACTGACTACCAACTTATTTTTTTAAACCATGGCTTATAGTATAAAGAATCGAGTTTATAATGGTGAATTTTGAGTACACTATAAATAAAAAAAAATAAAGAATATATATAGATATACTAAAATTATGGAGAACAGTCGATATTTTTTTTTGTTTATTTAATAACAATTAAACCACATCGAATCAGACCCTGAAAAATGAAAGGGTTCTATTCCTGAGCATACTCAAGCGTAAAAGAAAAAAAAAGACTCGATTAGTAAAGTATTTCGGTCGCTATCGTGTTAACAAGAAAATCCTCCGCACATACAGACACACGGACGTCCAAGACAGAACTTTTTTAAACTGTTTTTTAACTAGTTTAAATAACAAAAATGACATCAAAAATATCATGAATGTTAAAAATAGTAATTTTTCTTAATATGTGTGTGTATGTATTATCTTACAAGTGCAATGTATGATAAATAAAGACATTTTAAGTTTGAAAAATCAGATGTTTTGCGCGAAGTGACAGTAGTACCCACCTCAACGCTTCGCTTATGAGGCGTGCAATATGTACCACGGGCGAAGCCGGGGCGGACCGCTAGTTTTAGATAATATTTGAGCATTTATTATAATAACAAAAACTAACTCTATGTTAGACTGTAGTAGTTTAAAATTACATTTACTCAAACTCAAACTCATAAAATGCCTCACTGGTCATCCACACTAAATTAGAATGTCCCATTGACTACTTTGCCCAATTCTAAAATCCATTTCACCAAAAGTATTATTTCAGCTAATGAGAATACTTCAGCCTCTTTTTTATCACTCATGATGATGACCTGAAATAAACGCATGCAATTTCACTCAAGCACAGCGCAAGCAAAAGCAACCCAGTTGGACGGAAACAGGGAAATATATCGCACCTAGATTCCGACCAAACCTAAATTTGCGTAATAAAGCCTAAACCGAAATTGATATTCATTTTTAGTTCATTTCTATTTCATATGTACACTTATAAAGATCTCACAATTTCGTAGTTATGCAATTATGTGTCATAAACGTAAAATATAGGGTTTTTAAACCAGACCGGTCTTTGTAAATGAATAACAAAAAAATCAAAAGAGTGTCAGTTAAAACGTATATTACAAATAATCCATTAAAGTTAGCATTGGTCGCATACAGGTGTAGTATGTAAGCATAGCGTTTAGAATAAATAACTTAATACGAAACCTCCACAAAACAACATGCATAATAGATAATTACCTTCTTTTACAAAGTGCGAAATTCCGTTTACCGACCGATTCGGTCGGATTTCGGAATGTTGTTATTTTGAAAAGCTCCTCATTCCGTCCATAATTATTTGGCCAAAAAAACCTATAAAAACACGCTATCTTTGCATGTATATTTTAAAATTAATAATTTAAAACACCAATAAAACGTTCAAAGTAAATTAACCACAAACTTACCAGAGTATTTAGCGTAAAAATACAAATGTTTATTTTCACCGTTTTATGTTTTTTTCGCATTCAATTCAATACAAACTACACCCTCGCCTAGCTTTTCTTGGATTGACGAAATGTCGGTTAAAATTTGAAACCCAATTTTGGACAGATGACGTACGATAAGTGATTGGATCGAAAGCCTTCAGTTTCACGAGTGTCGCGCGTATTTTAAACGTTTTATCAAATAAAAATCAAAATGGTCGGATAGAGGAGGCTAGTCGGAAACCGGTGCCGTTACGTTAACACAGCGAGCTCTCTGTCTACACATGGTTTTGACAAGCCCATCGACACCGATGGACGGATGAGGTCGTATTATACATCATTACCTCTTTGGTATGCTTCGCGACGTGTTTATGGTCTGTGAAAATGAAAGTTGTGCATGGCGGCCGTGTCTATGGCCATTTGCCGCCAAATGTGTAGCAATGGAGGGAGCGGATGTAGGACAGTGAGAAGAAATGGATTTTCTTTTCTTTTTTGTAAGTGGAGACTTTATATAGTACGAGTAAAAACAATACATTTTTGTGTATAAAGGAGTTCATATAATGCTGTATTTCTACGACAAACGGAGTAAAGAACCAATTACAGAATACATTATAATAGAAAAACTTGAGGAGCAATATCAAAATCTTATTTCTAATATTGTATGTTATTTGCGTGTTGTATAGTTTGTTATAAATATTAATTTGGGGACAATTATTGATAATTTAATAATATGTATATTGTATAGCAATAACATTCGGATTGCGGAGACGAAGAAATCTAGATATCTATAGGTATATATATATATATAATCTAGATAGATTGATGCTAATCATATTGTATACGCCATGTCATTAATTTTTCATGCATATTGCGGAATTGGTTCAAAATTTCATTTTCAAATAGTTCACTTATAGCCCGGAAAGGAACAGGATCGCAGGAAATGTGAGAGGGAAATTTTAAATGAACGGTACGAAGGTAGTGTTGCCACGTGCAAAAAAAAATAACTACCAATGTGTACAGTATGTACTACAAAATTGAATGTGTGTCTAATTAAATAGTCATTTTTAGTAGGATAATGTTTAGCTTCGTAGCATTAAAATAATGAATGCTGAAAATTTTTATTATCTGCCAGGATGCGATTATATTATACCTACAGGCTACACGTGTCTACGTTGGACTCCCCCTTCATCTTCGATATTTTTTTCTACGTTACGGAAGAAAATATTTTTATAGATCGGTAGGATGCGGATATGTATAAACAAATGACAACGACATGGTAGAAAATATAAAGCGGTATTTGAAATGATACCTTTTCTTTTTCGGAGCCCGTTAAAAAATAAAGTAGGTATTGCTTGGTAAATTCAGTGGTCAAGTATTTTCACGCAAAACCGATTACAATGAAATTTGGCACACATATAGAGGATAACTACGATACGGAGGATTAACACATAGGATATGTTTTATCCCGGAAATCCCATGGGAACGGGAACTATGCGGGTTTTTCTTCGAAAACGCGGGCGGAGCCGCGGGCGGAAAGCTAGTTTATCATAATAATTAGCCACATCAGACTAAAATGTTGAAAATGTTTGCTATGTTACCACTCTCTATAAAAAAATAAATTAATTTTATCTATAGTAATATTTATAAATCCCTGTCTCGATGTTAAAATATTAATATGCACATTGCGCTTTCACGTAAAAGATATTGAACGAATGTAACTTATTTTTAATTTAGATCGATAATGGCACGGCATGACATATTATAGCCTACTTTCTATCCAGGTAAAAACCTAATATAAATGTTAGGCATTACGAATTTCAATTATTATAACATAGTATCTGTGTAATAAAAAAGAATCGGCAAATGATTGCTAAGCTTGTCCAGAACGGAATGACCAATTCTGCTATTTTTTGAGCGTTTTTATCAAGGCACAAGAAATTTTCTTATGGAAATTAACACGAAAAAGGCACACTAGGATTGATCAACGTTTGCTGAGGGAGGCAGTTTAATGGCCCCTTTTCACGTTGGGCGAGTAGAGGCAAACACGATAGTGATAGAGGGCCTAAATGTCTGTGTAGGTATATATCCGTAATGTTGGCGAGCATCGACAATCATTCGTTGGGCCAACGCTATCGATTGTGAAGAGGGCTCATTTAATATAATTGGGAAAATATGAACCCATTACCCTTCCACTATACCACATACACCATATCACTTCAAAGGGTGCCTCGTATAACGGGAGACACAAAATACACCACAAACGTATGATGTTACTCCTTAAACAAACATGTACATTGTATACAAATGTTTGTCCCGGACAATGGGATCGGGTAAACCGCTCATGGTAACTGTTGTATGCAATCCTTGCTTCTAGGAAATGTAACTATCGTATTTATGGGCATATTATGACAAAATTTAGAAACATTACTGATTAGAATTATCGGGGCTGTACTTCGAAGTATATCTTTCGTATTAAAATGTTACATTTCGAAATGTTCGAAGCTTCTAAACTCAATGGAATGATTTGAAATTTAAAATTAATAAGTACATATTTTAACAAAATATAGAAGCATTACGTATTGGAAATATACTTCAATCAAATATACCTTCTGAATTAAAATGTTACATTGTGAACCTTCGGGGGAACTGTATAGATTTTTGGAACTGAACTGAAATTTTCGAATCAATATTGACTGGAACGAGCGTTTAAAGGAATTGATACATAGGTATTATAATATATTGTATCGTTTATTCCTATCTATTTTTAAGTAAGGTGTTCCTTTTAGATCCGAGAAATACCTTTAAAAAGTATCATCTATATTAATATAGCTACCTTACGTTGGATTTTTATAACGAGTTACCCGACCCTCCTCAGAGCTCACTTGCACGTGCGTGTTTAAAATAGTCGATAGATAGATTTTCCATCGAATTCTGTTTTATTTTCTTATTGTAACAAAAGGATTGCTTTTATTTACAAGGCTTAACATACCTGCGCATCCTTTCCCAATATTTATACATACAAATCTGATAGCTATACATATAATTAAGAATTACGTTCTTAAAATACAACTATTTGTGAGCCAATACCAGCGGACTAGTTCTAGACAACCTGTCTTATGAAACGAAGCCTTACTAGCGATTAACTAATAATATTATACAATCCATGACCTACGCAATATATCCCGAAATTTGTCTTATGATTTCTAAGGAGTGCTTAACATTCAACCTCCTTATTACTTTTCCAACCAACACAACTGAAGATTGCTTAAACATGTCAACAGCTAGTTATAACTGCGTTAAAAACAACCGACTTCAAACTTTGCAACATTTACAAATACAGGCAAAAATGTTCATAAATTAAAAACTACTGGGCCTATCCGAATAAAATTTTTATGGGACCAATTCGACACTATCCCGCATCGAACAAAAAAAGAATCACGTAAATCGGTTCAGAAACCTCGGAGTAATCGGTGTAAATACATAAAAAAAAAATACCGGCTGAATTGATAGCCTCCTCCTTTTTTTTTGAAATTAATAAAAAAATCCTGGCTAAAAACTGCTCTCCTAAAAAAAGAACACAAAAACAATTTAAACAGTTATACAATCTCGTTTCCAGGTGGGCTGCCTGGTCTGCAATGGGGTGCTTCGGGTCGCCGGGCGCCAAGAGTGGCGAGGACGATGCCAAGTCACAGAAGCGGCGGAGTGACGCTATAACGCGGCAGCTTCAAAAGGATAAGCAGGTAAATGGAGCACTATGTAATCTTTTACCTATTAAATTTAGCGGAGAGTAGAGGCGTTATTATGCGGCAGCTTAAAAGAATAAGCAGGTTAATGAACTGCTATTATGTGCTAGACGCTAGTGCTGATTAAATTGTGACGGACATAAATCAAATCTAAACTTCTAAATTGTTCTGCTAAAACAGCTTTACAAATTTTATTCTCAAATGAAACGGAATCGTCAATGTAGATAATATGCTTCAAAATGCAAGAGCAGAAAAACATCTTGTTGTTTTAAATTTTTTGATTAACCGCACTTCATTTTAACCCAGGTAAAGTCGCGAGACAAATAAAAACACGTTCATATATTATGATCGTACGGGTATATGTATAACAGTACTGCATAGGCCAACGCTACGTGATAATAGTATTTGTAAACTTTCATCTTATTTTTCCACATTTGAGAGCAATTTTACTGTAATATCAATTGTCGGGATCATGGTGTGAGCTTTTCCTTTTAGAGTGATGTTTTTTACTTATTTCTTTGGTAAAGTAATAAGGTGTAGTTTCTATGTATTAGATTTAAATTCAATTTCGCGGGCTTTAGACGAAATAAGCATACCAAAGACACAATATACAGATACACAGCTTCGCTCCGCGGTTTCACCCGCATGGCTCCGCTCCTGTTCGTCTTAGAGTGATGATATATTGCCTATAGCCTTCCTCGATGAATGGGCAACGTATATGGAAATAATTTTTCAAATCGGAGTTCAATCCAGTAGTTCTTGAGATTAGCGCGTTCAAACAAACAAACTCTTCAGCTTTATAATATTAGTATAGATGGGGCGGATGGATTATAGACTATAAATAATATATATTCAATGATTTTTTTTAGTACCAAAAGGTAATGTGGTCTAGATGCATAATCTGCCAGACCGAGACAAATATTTGAAACACTTTTTTTCATAATATTTATTCAGTTTTGTTCACAATTTGATATTCTTTTTTTATCTCGTGTGAACTGTGAAGCTGCTAAGTTTCAATATACAAAATATTTTCTTAATTATTGAAGTGAAACTTCTTTATCTGAGTAGGAAAAAATTTAGTGTAACGTTTTTTCGTAACGCGTGACATTTTTCCGTTACGCGCCATCTTTTTCTTATGCCTACCACGCGTGATTCGACGTATTTCTGTAAAGTTGCATTATATTATATGTAGTAAATTATTTTTTGAAAAATAAGGTCATAAAGAAGTTTCACTTCTTACGTGTGTATACTAGTTACTAGTACACGCACACATTTTTTTAAATTACGTCATAACCATCTTCCAGCTATACCGCGCCACACACCGGCTGCTGTTGCTCGGCGCGGGCGAGTCGGGCAAGTCGACGATCGTGAAGCAAATGCGCATACTGCACGTCAACGGCTTCTCGGACAAGGAGCGGCGGGAGAAGATAGAGGACATCAAGAAGAATATTAGAGATGCTATACTTGTAAGTGAATACACTAGATTCGCCCGCGTTTTTAAAAAAAACCCGCCAAGTTACAGTTCCTGTGGAATTTCCGGGATAAAAGGTTTTGCAACTATTTAGCGGTCGAAAAGGATAGACCATTTTCTCTTTGCTTTATATGATTTCAGAATATCTATCTTACTCCATCTCTTGTGTATGTTTATATTTCTAATCTATAAATACTGCATGAATTTAAATTTTTCATAGACATAATTTCGTTGTTATCTTATAATGTTTGTTATGTATAAAATACTAGGTTTCCGCTTCCGGTTCCTATTTTCCCTGGATGAAAATGAAATGTCCTTTTTCGGGTATCAAAATATCTCCATACGAAATTTCATGAAAATTGGTTCAGTAGCTTAGGCGTGATTGAGTACCAGACAGACAGACAGAGTTACATTCGCATTTATAATATTAGTTTGTATATCTATTTTAAAGGGTGATAAACAAATTATAATATGATACCATGTATATTTTCAGACAATAACAGGTGCAATGAGCACCCTCACACCGCCCATACCACTCGAGAAGCCTGAGAATAAAGCTAGAGTCGACTACATACAAGTATGTATTAAAGAAATAACACATTAATTTGTAAAAGAAATGGATATAATATGTACCCCCTAAAAATATTTGATTATAATTATGTTTTCGAACAATATAAACCTCATTCTCATGATTTTCTTGTAAATTAGATACAACAGTCCTTATTATAAAAGCAAAGCTGGTATTGCAAATCGACTGTCTATATTTTTATGTCTTCATGGCATATTTAAGCATTTTTAAGCATTTATTTAAGTGTCAGAGTATCACTTGTAATGTATAATTATTTATTAATTTTACAGCATTACAGCTTTTCAAACGCGTTTTATTTGACTTCTCTCAAGTAGTACTCTATCATTGGTCCTTCGAACCGGATTTTATAAACAATTCAGTAAATAAATGAATTTTTCTCAAGTTTTTACTCTAGCATTGGTCCTTCGAGCCGGATTTTGTGAACAATTCACTAAATAATTGACTCCCAAATTGCAGGATGTAGCGTCCCAACCAGACTTCGACTACCCGGCCGAGTTCTACGAGCACACGGAGGAGCTGTGGAAGGATCACGGCGTGCAGCGCACGTACGAGAGGAGCAACGAGTACCAGCTCATCGATTGTGCCAAGTAGTACGTATTGACATTAATTAATTAATTCAGCATATAAGGGTGCTTTTCCACCAATCGTGTGCGAGATATTGTTTGCGTGAAATATCGTGTTGAGATGTTATGTAATAATAAAGTCAATCGCGAGAGGAGCAACGAGTGCCAAGTAGTATGTATTGCGGTTTATGTGTCAAATTAGACAAGGGTCAATAATTTTTGAAAGCATAACAAAACAATGTAATTGGAAAAACAGGTTGGAATGGAACAGAAACCCAAACCCAATGAATTAATTCAGCCTATAAGGGTGCTTTTCCACCAATCGTGTGCAAGGATGTGGAGTGAGGAAAGTGTTTGTAAATAACCAATGGTATCTAAACTCAAGGTCGGGTCAGAAAAAACTTCCCGTTTTCTGGCAAAAAGGACCTTAATCCAAAAATGTCTGTTTAATTTTTTTTTTTATGTTTGTGTGTGTGTATTATTAAAAATGTATGTAATATAAACAATATCCAAAAAGAAAATTTTCCACTGCAGTAATTTTTTTTTCAACAATACAATAGACTATGTTGTACAACGTTCCGTACTACTAGCTGCGCTCCGCGGTTTCACCCGCATGGCTCCTCTCCTGTTGGTCTTAGCGTGATGATATATACCCTATAGCCTTCCTCGATAAATGGGCTATCTGACACCGAAATAATTTTTCAAATCAGACCAGTAGTTCCTGAGATCAGCATGTTCAAACAAACAAACTTGAATTTATATTTTTTGGTTTTTATGGCATTCAAATGCTTTATAAATATAAATTTATAAAGAATAGAAAAAATTCGATCACGAGGCGGGACTCGAACCCGCATCCTTCGCGCCATTCCGGGGCGGATGCCTAACCAACTCAGCCACTCGTGACCCGCCCGAGTAATCGAATTTATTCTATCCTTTCAGTTTTATGTGTCTTAAGGGACACACCGCGCGCCATCTATTGAGATGATTTAACAACCATCTCAACCAATATGAAGCACTTTTCAGTGAATACAATATTGTAACGATGGAACACGACCTTTTCTTGAATTTATATTTTTTGGTTTTTATGGCATTCAAATGCTTTATAAATATAAATTTATAAAGAATAGAAAAAATTCGATCACGAGGCGGGACTCGAACCCGCATCCTTCGCGCCATTCCGGGGCGGATGCCTAACCAACTCAGCCACTCGTGACCCGCCCGAGTAATCGAATTTATTCTATCCTTTCAGTTTTATGTGTCTTAAGGGACACACCGCGCGCCATCTATTGAGATGATTTAACAACCATCTCAACCAATATGAAGCACTTTTCAGTGAATACAATATTGTAACGATGGAACACGACCTTTTCTTGAATTTATATTTTTTGGTTTTTATGGCATTCAAATGCTTTATAAATATAAATTTATAAAGAATAGAAAAAATTCGATCACGAGGCGGGACTCGAACCCGCATCCTTCGCGCCATTCCGGGGCGGATGCCTAACCAACTCAGCCACTCGTGACCCGCCCGGGTAATCGAATTTATTCTATCCTTTCAGTTTTATGTGTCTTAAGGGACACACCGCGCGCCATCTATTGAGATGATTTAACAACCATCTCAACCAATATGAAGCACTTTTCAGTGAATACAATATTGTAACGATGGAACACGACCTTTTCTTGAATTTATATTTTTTGGTTTTTATGGCATTCAAATGCTTTATAAATATAAATTTATAAAGAATAGAAAAAATTCGATCACGAGGCGGGACTCGAACCCGCATCCTTCGCGCCATTCCGGGGCGGATGCCTAACCAACTCAGCCACTCGTGACCCGCCCGAGTAATCGAATTTATTCTATCCTTTCAGTTTTATGTGTCTTAAGGGACACACCGCGCGCCATCTATTGAGATGATTTAACAACCATCTCAACCAATATGAAGCACTTTTCAGTGAATACAATATTGTAACGATGGAACACGACCTTTTCTTGAATTTATATTTTTTGGTTTTTATGGCATTCAAATGCTTTATAAATATAAATTTATAAAGAATAGAAAAAATTCGATCACGAGGCGGGACTCGAACCCGCATCCTTCGCGCCATTCCGGGGCGGATGCCTAACCAACTCAGCCACTCGTGACCCGCCCGAGTAATCGAATTTATTCTATCCTTTCAGTTTTATGTGTCTTAAGGGACACACCGCGCGCCATCTATTGAGATGATTTAACAACCATCTCAACCAATATGAAGCACTTTTCAGTGAATACAATATTGTAACGATGGAACACGACCTTTTCTTGAATTTATATTTTTTGGTTTTTATGGCATTCAAATGCTTTATAAATATAAATTTATAAAGAATAGAAAAAATTCGATCACGAGGCGGGACTCGAACCCGCATCCTTCGCGCCATTCCGGGGCGGATGCCTAACCAACTCAGCCACTCGTGACCCGCCCGAGTAATCGAATTTATTCTATCCTTTCAGTTTTATGTGTCTTAAGGGACACACCGCGCGCCATCTATTGAGATGATTTAACAACCATCTCAACCAATATGAAGCACTTTTCAGTGAATACTCGGGCGGGTCACGAGTGGCTGAGTTGGTTAGGCATCCGCCCCGGAATGGCGCGAAGGATGCGGGTTCGAGTCCCGCCTCGTGATCGAATTTTTTCTATTCTTTATAAATTTATATTTATAAAGCATTTGAATGCCATAAAAACCAAAAAATATAAATTCAAGAAAAGGTCGTGTTCCATCGTTACAATATTGTATTCACTGAAAAGTGCTTCATATTGGTTGAGATGGTTGTTAAATCATCTCAATAGATGGCGCGCGGTGTGTCCCTTAAGACACATAAAACTGAAAGGATAGAATAAATTCGATTACTCGGGCGGGTCACGAGTGGCTGAGTTGGTTAGGCATCCGCCCCGGAATGGCGCGAAGGATGCGGGTTCGAGTCCCGCCTCGTGATCGAATTTTTTCTATTCTTTATAAATTTATATTTATAAAGCATTTGAATGCCATAAAAACCAAAAAATATAAATTCAAGAAAAGGTCGTGTTCCATCGTTACAATATTGTATTCACTGAAAAGTGCTTCATATTGGTTGAGATGGTTGTTAAATCATCTCAATAGATGGCGCGCGGTGTGTCCCTTAAGACACATAAAACTGAAAGGATAGAATAAATTCGATTACTCGGGCGGGTCACGAGTGGCTGAGTTGGTTAGGCATCCGCCCCGGAATGGCGCGAAGGATGCGGGTTCGAGTCCCGCCTCGTGATCGAATTTTTTCTATTCTTTATAAATTTATATTTATAAAGCATTTGAATGCCATAAAAACCAAAAAATATAAATTCAAGAAAAGGTCGTGTTCCATCGTTACAATATTGTATTCACTGAAAAGTGCTTCATATTGGTTGAGATGGTTGTTAAATCATCTCAATAGATGGCGCGCGGTGTGTCCCTTAAGACACATAAAACTGAAAGGATAGAATAAATTCGATTACTCGGGCGGGTCACGAGTGGCTGAGTTGGTTAGGCATCCGCCCCGGAATGGCGCGAAGGATGCGGGTTCGAGTCCCGCCTCGTGATCGAATTTTTTCTATTCTTTATAAATTTATATTTATAAAGCATTTGAATGCCATAAAAACCAAAAAATATAAATTCAAGAAAAGGTCGTGTTCCATCGTTACAATATTGTATTCACTGAAAAGTGCTTCATATTGGTTGAGATGGTTGTTAAATCATCTCAATAGATGGCGCGCGGTGTGTCCCTTAAGACACATAAAACTGAAAGGATAGAATAAATTCGATTACTCGGGCGGGTCACGAGTGGCTGAGTTGGTTAGGCATCCGCCCCGGAATGGCGCGAAGGATGCGGGTTCGAGTCCCGCCTCGTGATCGAATTTTTTCTATTCTTTATAAATTTATATTTATAAAGCATTTGAATGCCATAAAAACCAAAAAATATAAATTCAAGAAAAGGTCGTGTTCCATCGTTACAATATTGTATTCACTGAAAAGTGCTTCATATTGGTTGAGATGGTTGTTAAATCATCTCAATAGATGGCGCGCGGTGTGTCCCTTAAGACACATAAAACTGAAAGGATAGAATAAATTCGATTACTCGGGCGGGTCACGAGTGGCTGAGTTGGTTAGGCATCCGCCCCGGAATGGCGCGAAGGATGCGGGTTCGAGTCCCGCCTCGTGATCGAATTTTTTCTATTCTTTATAAATTTATACAAACAAACTTTTCAGATTTATAATATTAGTATAGAATTATCAAGAATAATCTTAATCTGTTTTCAAGTTATACTATGTAGTGATCTAACACCGAAAGAATGTTTCAAATCGGACCAGAAGTTCCTGAGATTAGCGCATTCAAACAAACTCTTTACGGCTTCAGATTTATAATATTAGTATAGATAACCCGACCAAATGTAACCCACCCATCTTATCCCCAGTTTCCTGGACAAGGTGCACATCATAAAGCAGCCGGACTACACGCCCACGGAGCAGGACATACTGCGCTGTCGTGTGCTCACCTCGGGCATATTCGAGACGCAGTTCGTCGTCGATAAAGTCAATTTCCAGTTAGTATTTTTTGTTTAATTATTTAATACTAGCTTCCGCTCGCGACTCCGTCCGCGCGGATGTCCGTCTACGCGTGGATACTTTTAGATATCTAGTAGATTAATTTTTTCGTGTAGGTGGTGACAGTAGCAAAATGAACCTTAATAACTGTGACGCTTAATTGAACAATTAATTTTAAATTTTTTGTTTTTCAAAATCGTCGTCATGTTAATTTTAATAAAATAAAATATATGAATAAGTACATGCGACGTTAATATACTTTCGATGGTACAGGCCGCCGCATGCATTTGCATGCGAGTGGCTTAGGCTCGGTTCAATTACATATATAGTAATTTAAAGAGGTAGTATGACAGTAGTATGAAGACTATGAGAATGTAAAGACAGTAGTATGAAGTGTCCACTGCAATATTGATGAATGTTATTTGCTTATTGTTTTAAGATAATTGGGTTTTAAATTAAAAAATGGTGATAAAAAAACTCAGACCTGGTTATTACAAAACATCTTTTATTTGAGTTAAAGAACATGTTTTATCGTATTAATTATTTGGAAAAGAATTAATATTATGACTTCTTAATTTCCTGCATAATCTTATGTAATTAATTTATATTTTATAAAAATAATTCCAGTATGTTCGACGTCGGCGGGCAACGTGACGAGCGCCGCAAGTGGATACAGTGTTTCAATGACGTCACAGCGATAATATTCGTCACCGCCTGCTCGTCATACAACATGGTGCTGCGGGAGGACCCCACGCAGAACCGGCTCAGGGAGTCGCTCGATCTGTTCAAGAGCATATGGAATAATCGGTAAGGGTAAAATGATAAAATAAAAAAATGTGTGCGTGTACTAGTTGTACATACGTAAGAAGTGAAACTTCTTTATGACCTTATTTTTCAAAAAATAATTTACTATATGAAACTTTACAGAAATGCGTAGAATCACAAATGTCACGCGTAACGAAAAAATGTTACAGTAAATTTTTTCCAATCCCGATAAAGAAGTTTCACTTCAAAAAATCGTTTCAATTCATGAAACTATGGTCTAAACTCTAAAGTATTAAAAGTGGATTAAAACCAAGTCAATAGAAACATAGGGTGAAGCTAATAAAAGCGTGTCAATAAAGCTAATTTCACAATATTCAGAATTAAAATATGTGGGAAGAAGGCATTGAGCTATTATTACTACGTATAGAGGAGACACGACGAACAAAATTGTGTGCGGCGCTGGGTGGCTAGTGAGTCATAGATTATGCGATGTCATCGACTCACCGCCATAGAGGCGAAACTTTTTAAATATTACTTAACTATTACTTATCAATTATGAACAATCAACGTAACAAAAACAAATATATATAATTAATTTAATAATTATAAATTATTATTTAATATTAATTTAATAATTATAAATTATTATTTAATATTAATTTAATAATTATTAATAAACTTATCCATTAATAACTTTTCAATTAAAACCAATCAATGTAACAAAAAATTGATACGTAGGTAATTTATTTTCATATTTTCATGATTTAACCCTTTTTTTAAATAATATCCACAGTACAATATTCTCTAATGCCCGGTTCCTATATTCAACGGATCGTCATAGTATCAAAGCTACTATCCGTTTTTCTAGAACTAACTACGAGTCGTTATTACCGTTCCACAATTTTATTTCTTGACGTGCTGTCGACGGACATCCGTTGGTCATAAAAATACCGAGCCCTCTTCACTCACAGATGTGCGTTTCGTTATAAGCCAAATTGAAATTAAAATTACACAAAATTCAGGACAAAATAAGTTAAATATACAGCCGAATTATAAACTTTAAGAATAAAGTTTCTTATTAATAAAGAACTAATACTAAAGAACTATATATTTGTAGACATCTGCGTGATAAATTTCCTTCTAAACAACCTAATGCGTTACACAGAAAGCAAAAACGGAACGTTTTTCTCGCGCACGCGTGCATTGCTTGTCAGTTGTCAAATTATTGTCATTCATTGTTGATTCATTGTCAAGTTTTATAATTAAAGAATAACAATACAACGACGACTGTTTATATATTTATTAAAAATGGATATTACGCCGGTAAGTACGCCTTTATATTTCTTCTTTAAAATCGTCTGCCGCTTACTTTTTGCTTCGGACACTCTTAAGTTAAACATAGGTATTTCTGTTACAGAAATCGAAGAAGGCTATGAGTAAAGACGAGGTTGCTCAATTATAACCAGTAAGGAGACTAATGCTTCTACGAATAAATTAAAGGATGAATGTTGGTCTTCGTTGACCAACACATTTAATGCAAAAAGTGGTCAAATACCAGGAAAACTTTTTATTTTCAGCCAAAAAATTCAAACATAATAAGGATGATGGACAAATATTATGAAGAAATAATTGAAATACTGAACACACAATAACTACCTAATTAATTTTTGTATATTATTAAGCAATATATCTAGACATATGGTAGAAAAAGAATTTGTTAGTGCTAAATGTAAATCTTATGTAAAAAATGTATTTAATTCAGAGAGCCTATTACAGCGTTAAGGAATATAATATAGAAGATGATAATCGATGGAGGGTTGTCGCGTAAGAATCACAGGACAGTTCTTTGGCATATATTATGTAGTTACATATTATTATGTAAAATTAAACTGTAATAAAGAAATAAAACTTTTATTCCATTTTATTAAGTACTTTTATTTATTTTTTATTATTTACAATACAATGTTTAAAAAATTGATTTCTACATTGCAAACATAGACATATAATATATATATATACTAGTGGTCCGCCCCGGCTTCGCCCTTGGTACATGTTTATGTTTTCTTTCCATAATAACCATCCTCGTACTTCAAGGAATATTATAAAAAAATAATGATCGAAATCGGTCCACCCGTTCACACGTGATGCCGTGACCAAGGGAAATAGGTCTGCCACTGATATCGATATTGTGCCTAAAGCATAGAACCTCAGCGTCAACAGTAATTGATGTTATGGAGATACCCCATGATTCCTGAAATGACAACATAAATTAGGTATGTAATAAGGTTAGACGTGTTTGGTATAATATTAATGCCTCCATTAAACTAACCTGGCTCCTTTTATTCGTACGTCTGGATAAATTTCAAGAAGTAAATTGTTCAACAGATTCTTTATCAAGTCGAAATCTCAATTGAAATTCGTGAGAATCCAGGGTCGCAAAAAAATCCACTCCTCTATAATATATACTCTTTCACGCCCACTATCTTCTTCCGAAATTCGATATAATATTAAACACTTCTCTATCACTATCTGAACTCCACATTTCGATATTGAAGCGGAAACAATGAAATAGTAAGAATTTAACCGCCCGAAATCGACGGGTAACCAAAATGCTATACGAATAGTAACTTTGACAGCATAATGACGTTAAAAATATTTATAGGAACGCGATAAACTGTCTTCTCCATACAATATGCTTACCGTTCGTTAATAGTAACCCTCCCATCCGTCAGTAGGAAGCCGTCGGTAAGTTGCTTGACGAGACGTTTTTTATAGGAACGATTTTCGCTTACGCTTGGTTAATTATACTACTATTCGTAACTAAAACGGATCGTTTTTCAAATATAGGAACCGGGCATAAATGTGTAAAATTATTATTTTCCATTATTGCAATTTACGTCATGTAATATTACTATCTAAATAAACATCTTTTATACCAAATGCCATTTCTTAAATTTTTAATCTATGACAAATGACGCAAAAAGGCTCCCGCCAAAAATTTTGTACGAACCAAGTTTTACAAATTATTATCTAGTTACTTACCGATGAAAAGCTATTCCTTTTCACTATTCCGTATTATTTGTGCAATATCGTAACACACACTAAGGCATATTTGATGAGTTTCACTTTAAAACAAACAAAAAATGAGCGTGATATTCGCGCCAATGAGCGAGCAGACTGAGTGCAGTGAGGCCATTTGACCTATGTTGAGCGGAACATAAGTGATGTAGGCGGTGTCGTCTCCATACGTAGTAATAGTATCTCAATGGAAGAGGGGGTATGGCGTATCAACACATGACGAGTGGGAATATGCATCTGTATCGCGGCACGCGCGGTTTTTAGTTGCCAGCGGCAGTTTGCTTGCTTCCGATACGGAGTACGGAGTGGTAGTTGCCGGTAAAGCCGGCGGCCTGCATTCAGCGGCAAGGCGGTCTGAAACCCGGCGGCACGTGTTGATGCGCCAGTAGTCATAAATAAATGACTAATACTGATCAACTATTTTGTTACCGACAGATGGCTGCGCACGATATCCGTGATCCTGTTCCTGAACAAGCAGGACCTGCTCGCGGAGAAGGTGCTGGCCGGCAAGTCGCGGCTGGAGGAGTACTTCGCGGAGTTCGCGCGCTACCAGACCCCGCCCGACGCCGCGCCCGACCCGCGCGACCACGCCGACGTGGCGCGCGCCAAGTACTTCATACGGGACGAGTTCCTGGTGAGCGCACACACACACACACACACATTTTTTTTATTAATTAAGCAATAACCCGCATAGTTCCCGTTCCTGTGGAACTTCCGGGATAAAACCTATTTTATGTGTTAATCCAAGTTGCGCTCTATGTGTGTGTCAAATTTCATTGTAATCGGCTCAGTAGTATTTCCGTAATAGACTGACAAACATCCATACATATATACTCAAAATTTCGCAATTAAAAATTAATAAGACAAAGTTCCATGTCTAAGATCATCTTCATTAACCTATAAATATACCATACCATATATTACCTACGTAATAATCCACCGAAAACCTAACTACACAGTAAAAATAACATTATAAAATGATTTATCGTCCACAGCGTATAAGCACGGCGAGCGGCGAGGGCAAGCACTACTGCTACCCGCACTTCACGTGCGCGGTCGACACTGAGAACATCAAGCGTGTGTTCAACGACTGCCGCGACATCATACAGCGGATGCACCTGCGCCAGTACGAGCTGCTCTAACGGTGAGTGTGTGCACACAGACACACACACACACACACACAATGTATGTTCTTGCGTGTACAGACAGATAGACACGCACACGCGACACACACACACGACTGCCGCGACATCATACAGACACACACACGAATTCGTACGCAAACACACGCTAGCAAACGCAAACACACACACATAAACACGAATATATTCTTACGCACAAAAACTCGAACGCATACACACACGCTAGCATATACACACACACATAAACACGAATATATTCTTACGCACTAAAACTCGTACGCAAACACACGCTAGCATATACACACACACATAAACACGAATATATTCTTACGCACAAAAACTCGTACGCTAACACACACGCTAGCATATACACACATACATAATAACGGATATATTCTTACGCACAAAAAAACTCGTACGCAAACACACACGCTAGCATATGCACACACACATAAACACGAATATATTCTTACGCACAAAAACTCGTACGCAAACACACACGCTAGCATATGCACACACACATAAACACGAATATATTCTTACGCACAAAAACTCGTACGCAAACACACACGCTAGCATATACACACACACATAAACACGAATATATTCTTACGCACAAAAACTCGTAAGCAAACACATTCACGCATATTATGTAAGAGCTAGCGCGCAAGAGCAACTTTTGTCTCCGCAACTATTTCGTCTCTCCCATCAACTCTATGGGCTAGTAAGAAAGTGCGCGCACGTAGCCACGCAACTCCCCATAGAGTTGATGGGAGAGACAAAATAGTTGCGGAGACAAAAGTTGCTCTTGCACGCTAGCTCTAAAGGTATACACTCATGCACACGAACGCAGTTTCGCACGTACTTACACACGTACGTTCGTACGTACGCACGCATAGTTACACTTACATGCGTGTACGAGGCCCGACTCATGTGTGCGTGTAAGAATAAATGAAAAAATGGCGTTGAAGGTAGAAAGAACACAAGGACATGTTTTATTTCCATTCGCAATTTACATAATAATAGATTTCACTACATTTGTCTGTTTTGAATTCCGGCATTATAATTTCCAAACAAAAATGCAAGTTTTAGTAATAAACATAAAACATTAAAATAAAAAACGACTTATTTCTATTTCCATAACGACCCTGTGATCTAACTGATAAGAAATGTAATATTATTCCAGTGAAAACCACGAGGGCACAACGCCGGCGCTGGCTTGACCCCGGCGGGCGACAACGTATGACACCAAACGAATACGACAGCAATATTTACATAATATACTACATCTATATGTGTAACGCTCCAATTTAAGTAACGTTATGTACATTAAGGCTCAACATACACTTCGTCGCGGTAAATTAGTTGCGAAGTCGCTGTGTGTACACAGCCTTATATCTCTTGCACATTATCCATCGACTGTAAGATTTAAAAAAAAAGTTTTTTTTTTCATTCAGAACCCTTTCTAGCGTACGAACGTATCGATAGTTCATTTGAAATTAGAACGTAATTTTTTTTTTCGATAATGTGCAAAAGGTTCTTTTCGACCGCCGAGCGGCCAGTGTCACTGTGATTCTTCTTCTGTCGTTCGCATGGTGTTTCCGAACGTACAGCACGCTGGCAATCTGAATTTGTATAAAAAAAATAATATGAATTTGTATTTAGAACTCGTTCTGATATCGGCTCGATTGTTGCGTGTGGCTGTATAACTGGATACCTTTGCCAAGTGAATACGTTTTGTGACATGTCAAAAATTATTTGGCGGCAAAATATTTGAAAAAAAAAAAAAGAAATCGATTTCATTTCGAAATTTTATAGGTTAAGTCTATGATTACGTGTCAGAAGTAAATAGGGTAGTTGCAATATTCAATATACATATAATATTTAGTTTAGTTGTGCAGAATCGAGCCTGTATCTTAGCGTAGGGCAGCTATTAGAGAAAGTCATTTTATATTGAGGATCATACGTTTTTTCGGTTCACATTGAGGCTACAACATAGTATTTTGTATAGAAGGCACAATTAGCGTAGCGATCTTACGCATTTCTTTTATTAATGCATATCACAGCGTACATGAAATATACTATTTATTGTTATTTTTAAACTGGCAACATTTTTTAATATGTTAGTAACTGCATTGTTTTTGCGTAAATTTTATTCGATTTTATATTATTATAATATATTAATTAATGATAATATTTTAATTTTTAATAGTAAAAGTAATTGCGATGTCGCCAGTTTAATTTTTTTCTGTCGTTGACTTTTGTAGAAAAATATACACAGAGTATATTATTGTTTATCTAGCACATGTTTTTTTACAAATGTTTAGATTTTTTTTTTTTGATTATGTACGTTCGATAATAATTATTATTTTACGTTATTTTTATTTTCGAGGACTAATTGCAATAACAAATGTTTTCTGTATGTTTTCGCATAGTTTTTAAGTTTAATTTTATATATAATTATTTAATTATTTGTTTAAGTTTACGTCTTCCATAATATGTATGATATTTTTTTGCGATTTTTTTTTAATTATTTTCATTTTATTGGATGACTAGCGCACATTTTGGAAATAATTGTACTAAGCAAGAGCTTTGCTGCGTAGATTTAAATTAGTTTAAAGAGTTATTTAATATATGGAGCTTTTAATAATAATAAGGTCCAAAGATTTATTCGCCGGCCGTATGTAATGCGGTGTAATGAAAAAAAAATTATTTAGCAGTATTTTTAATTATTTTTTTTCCCCGAAATCAGTCTATATTAAGGCAATCTTTAGCCCTAAGTACAAATGTAACTAACATTACGGTATAATTATTAATATTTACAATTATGATTTATTTATAAAATTGGTTTATGTACTTACACTTTGTTGAAATGCCTTTAAAATTTATTATTTTTTTCGTTGTTATTTCAACAATTATTAAAAATGGTTTATTAAATTTCTTTGCATTCTCTTAATCATAACGGTTATTTGTACATTGAAATAAAATAAAATCAATGGTCCTTAATATAAGAGAGTCGATGCTGGCGAAATATGTGCCATAATGATGTCTTGATAGCGGAAACACCATACTAATAATGTTACCATATATAAAAAACATCGTCTACAGATTATAAAAACTCAATCCTTCCTAGTACCTTGTAAATTAACAAATAACTATTTTGCTTTCTATTGAATAACATTTTGTCGTTATTTTTAATATATTTCATATTATGAGGATTGTATTTTTTTTTCTATCGTGTTAAGTTTTCTCTTTGTAAGTAGAAAAATATAGCGTATGTTTAAAATAAAAGTATATATTATTTCACACATTTCGTGGTGCGTAGGGTCGTTCGAAATTATCATCACAAAATTTATATTTTTGACTTAAATTTCGATATAAGGAAAATTCCATTTGGTTTAATATTTTAAATTTCACAAGTCGGTAAGTACTCGGCCGTTTTAAAGATCTGCGTTTAACAAACGACCGGCTCTGACACCGAAAACATAGAGTTCATCTTGTAATTTATTAAAATGGCATCTTAAACTTATTGTATATGCAACTTAAAAAAAAAAACTATTTCGTAGCTATTTTAAGTAAGTTAGTGTATCGCGATAAATCGAAAACAAATATGTGTAATGTAGACTGCTGGAGTGAGGTTTCTTTGTCCCTTGCAAGTCTACTGTCCACTAGTCGGGTGCAATTTATAGAGATGAGGTTTTTTTTTTTCGAAAATATCACACTAGACTTTTTTCTGCATACAATTATGGCGAATTCGAATGTAGCAACACAGAACACGGTTTTTTTGATCTATTTCAATAAGTTTTCTCAAAAAAAAAACGAAAATAATTTTGACGTAACTATAATACGCGAATCTCATGATGCCATGCCGGTTGCGCGCCAAAATTTGACGTATGTTTTTCTTATTATCTATGGTTACAGATAATTAATATTGTAACTTTTTCTTCTTATTAGAGTGCAATATTTTTTTTTATAATCATATTTTAATGGATTTTTGTCACAATCTGTACATTTCTGTCCGATCCCTGCTACTACGTAAAATTTAAGTAAACGCAATAACAAGTGAGTCATGTAATATGTATAAAGTAGTATATAGCATATTTTCTATGTTTTTCGATATGTAGATGATATACTGCCAGTGTCGATGTCAAAGTTATTGAAAGTAATAAGGTGTAAAGTTAAGATGTTTCCGGAACAACGTGCGGTCAGAACGTCTCTAAAACCTCATGCACACGAAAGGTCATCGAAGCGAAAGGACATCTATGCAAAACGTTGCAAACGGTGTGGACGAGCCTTTAGTGTGCACATAGACTAACGGAGGCCATAAAAAAATCTCTTCATAACGGGAACTTAGCGTAGACGTAATATTAAATTTAGTTTTGCGTGATCAACTCCTCGACTAGTAGTAATGTAACGTCCGTTGCCAATAACCAAATAGTATTGAACAATTCCTCCCTTTTTTAATATATCTTTCATAGTAGATAAGTGAATGTACTTGCGCACAATATGTTTGTGAGGGAAATGATTCAACTTTCGTTTGAATTCTAAAGTGCAGATATAGTCTGCAAAATATTTTTTGGTAATATTTTATCTGTCGCAGACCAAAGTCGCGTCCCTTACTCGCTAATGTTTAAATAAATCGCATTTAACTACTGCTCATTGAATTCTTTTCATCGTAGTATGATGTGTTTTCACGACTATAATACGTTAATTTAATTTTCATTTTAGGGTATTTCGTAATAATTGTAAAGCGACACTTTTAGAGTTTTGAATCAGCACATTTCATTGTTTACTGACGGACTGCGGGTCATTGTGTATTTACTCTTAATACTTATGTTTAAATATATTCTGAAAAATCTATATTTTTAACTAATTTAATTTTTAAAATATACCTAATTAATAAAATTCCTAAAATTAAAAATAAAATTTTTAATATTTATGTGTATAGTAGTGTCTACTGCGAGGTGATCATTGAATAACAAACGCTTATAATTTTTATTGTTTCCAGAGAATCGCAAAGATTATATTATTTACTGTCCATGAAATTAATCTATAACTGATGTGTACACAAAAATCAGTATGTTTCAGGCATTTTGAATCCGACTTAATGTATGTAAAAATAAATGTTGTTTTAAAATTGTGATATTTTATTTATAACCCTAACCTATTAACCCGTCAACCCTTGAACCCTTCCTTATATGTAACTTTCACTACGACTTTTACTTAGTTCTAAAATCTTCTAAAATGATAGTAGAAAATTAATTTAGATATGGATTGAGAAATGAGATGCAATAAATCTGATAGAATATATACCATAGTTAATCTATACATTATTTTCTCAATCACACAAAGTGCTAAAACTACTGAGCGGATCAATTGATCAATCGTAACAAGGTTAAATGAATGCCCTCTGAAAGCTAGCTAAGCGAACGCTGCCTTAGAAACTGTTGGCTCGAAGTGCAAAGCGGAGATGGCAATCCAAGCAATTATGCGCCAACGCTAGGAAAGAACACTAGTACATAGATAGAAAAACATTCCATAAAAACTAGGATCATGTAATGAGTGCGATAATTTATGTTGATACTTTTTAGTTTATAGCGAACACACCAGTGTCAGTAGGTTTATTCACATTTCACAGCCCGCATCGATGGCAAGCGCGCTTGTGGCCACGCACCGCGCCGGTGCAGAAAATAATCGTGTCGCATTCGCAACGCTAACCTATATTGTAAAATGATTTGTGTCATAGTATCAGCAATCGATGTGTTCAAACTCGGTTGTAAAAATGTACAGAATTTAAAAGATGAAAAGTTATGTGCCAACATAATATTTGATTCTTAGGGCCACTTGCAGCAATACTTTAAATCGAGATTTACTGAAACAAAAACTCGATTTAGGTCTATATCTGATTTAACGTCTTGCTCATTAAGATTTAGCTTAAAATCTCGATTTAAATTGGCGTCAAAGTTAAACCGGCGTGTAGGTCGGTTTATAGTTGTTAAATCTCGATTTTATTGACAGATAACGTTATTGTAGATTTGTTCTTTCTGTTATTACGTGAAAATGGATTTATTAGCTTTAACAGTGGCGTACAATGATAATGATTTGTTATTTGTTATCAGACGATGACGAGCTAATCGTGCAATATTTAGAAACCCCGTTTTTCTCTCGAAGAGTCTATAATGGAAGTGATTTATATAGCACGTTACGAGATGACGAATTCTTGAAAAGATTAGTAGCAAATTTTTAGACACTGGTAATACTTACATATAACGGTTCTCCCAATGAGGTAACGTGTCTCGACTTTACGAAGGGTTCGACTCCCTTTCAGAATAATCGTAACGACTTTATTTTGATCCCGATAAGCTTAGCAAAAATTTATTGATGTAATACCACGTTTACATTGACCAAAAGCTTGGTATAGTTCTTTTTCGGTTTCGTAGATTCAGCTATTTTGTCAAGCAAGGTGGCAGCACTGATGCGTTTTGTGATTTTGATACAAACTCTTGTAGGTACTCGCTATAGTGAATTTATTACGACGACTATGACGAATTCACCTTTTGTCATATATTTTTATCAATTTTATTTGAAAAAAATATGTACTCTCAATAGTATTCACAGAGTATGTACTTTGTATATATGAAGTATTTCTGACTTGGTAACCAGCATTAGCTAGAAACATAGAGGTCTTAGTATAGGTTATAGGTAGGAATGGATTAAAACACAGTTTTCTATAAAATAAAGTTTTTATTAAACCAAATCGAACGAGCACACGCGTGTGAAATATAACAAAATGCAGGGCAGTTACAAAGACTTGTCACAACAAACATTAAATAAATATTATTTACAGTTCTATGGCATAGGTAGGTACAAATATCTTTGGACTCGCCCTTACGTTATCTATTAAAACTGTAAAATGTACGTACGAAGGTAAAAATAACATGGATAAAATGCGGAGTCAAAAATAATTTGCACTGCCTTTAATGACGTCACACATCTACGAGAAATACGGACAAAAACACATAAAAACAAATCTTATCAACTATAGAGGAGCTTCAAATTAATGCCATGAGTGACTAAGTACTAAGTACAAGTATGTGAGAAATAAGCGTATTCAGTATGTTTATTACATAATACATTACTACTATTCAATTAACTGTTAAAATCTTATTTTTTGTATTTTTTCGAGTTTTAGTAATTGTGATGTTACATAATCTCTTAAACAAGACACCTTGAAACCAGTAGTTTCAAGGTGTCTTTGCATTTATAAAGATAAGAAAATGATGAGTGAGAAATTAATTTAAAAAATTTAACAATTTTTTTTTTTTTCATCTTCCCAGTGAAAGTTTTAAAGTGTTCTGAGTTGAAAATAATATTCTTTATTTATTAATATACGATAATGAAATGAATTAAATAAGCCCTATTACTTGAATTATTAAAATATTTTGTATGGCTACAGAAATAGCATACAATATAAAAAAAACGACATATGTCACTCGGGGACTGCCACGGTAAAGCTATTGCATGCTATGCCTTCAAGCCACACCTCCGCCCGTCGGAGTGGGGAGCGTGAGGTTTTTTCGTTACGGAATTTCTGGATCGGTCCCCGCGTTCAAGGCCCGCGATAGAAGCTATGCAAAAGCTTAAAAAAGCCTTGCTTATGACTGACTTGAAGACTAAATTATAAGAACACTAACCTTTTCATCATTTAGATAAATTATTTATTAGAGCAAGACAGCTATATCTGCATGTAATAACTAATATAATGATTAGAAAGAGACAGAAATAAGGCTATTTTAATTTTTATAATCTATTGCTTGAGAAATGTTACAATAAACATTAATATTTTAAATGGTTATTCAGTACAAACTAAACAACATTTTTGGAGTTATGACTTTGTTTCTATGTCAATATATAAAACTTAATAACTAAAAATTATAAACAAATCTCATGTAACAAATGCAATGAAATGGCAAACTTAGAGGCTAAGTTATCAAGTAAAAACTTACATAATTCGACTTTAACTTAGTCTAAAATGAGGCACATTTCACTCTTATAAATAAAATTGGCACACTTATTTTTACTTTTAAAAAATACAAGACTAAAAATGTTTCCAAAAATTGGCCCCACTATTGCATCACAATTATCTTAAAATACAGCAGTAAAATGAAAATAAAATTCATACAAATAAGTAGAAAATTATCTGCCATTAAAATCCATGCAAAATTGTACATAATATAAAAACTAAAAACTGTTGAACTCAAACTTTCTTATATTAAGAATAAAATTATTAAAATGTAAAGGCCATATACAAGCCAAAAAAATATAAACTAAAAAATCTCATGCCTTAATTATGTAACTCATACCTAAATGAAGTATGAATAGGTAAAAAAATATCATAGCAATGTTAGTTGCTAAAAAAAACATTAAAAACTAATATATTCTAAGGAATGTCTAAATTTAAAACATTATTACAAGTTTTCTACAAACTTATAGGGCCTAATCAACTTTTATAAAATATAAAATCATTTGAGCATTTCAGACATACTACTTAATTTCAATTTAAAACAGCTAAAAATGTTTTCACTACTATAAGATCAAAACTCACTAAAAATTTTTATAAGAAAAGAGTTTCTAAAACTTAAAACACAGTACATAGTATAAAAAATTAAAACATACAATCTTCATTATTTAGATCTAAATCTAAATACTTAAAATGTCTTCCAAGAACTTAAAACATAGTACAAATTTAGAAACCTAGAAAAATCCATATTAATAAAAATATAAGAACCAAAATTTATTGGTTCCCTATTTCTTATACTGCACATAGTGTAACTAACACTTATAACACACAACTTTTTAGTATTTTTCATATATTTTCAAAACACTAGCTCAAACACACATAAAAGTTGGTGTATCCACAATATGTTGTAACGAGGGCCTTTTCCGCTAGTTTTTGCCGAATTAGAACCAGGATATAAAGGCTCGGACACACTTAAGCATGATGTCACATAGTTTCACTTGCATTTATGTCACTTTTCACTAAAACACTAGCTCAGATACACATAGAAATTAGCGGTTCCACAATATGTTGTAGCGAGGGCTTTTCCCGCTGGAGTTGGAGCAGAGAAAGCCAGTTCTTGCCGAGTTAGAGCCAGGCCATAGAGGAAAGAGGCTCGGGCACATTCTAACATGCGTACTGCTATGCCTCGTCTGCGGAATTTTGGATGCGTCCAGATTCTTGATATGCCGCATCTGAAATAAGATAAATTTATGTGAATGTTCTAATCACTATACAGGGTGTAATCGTTAAGTGTGCGCAAGCGATTATTCAAGCGATAATTTAAAAATATAACAAGAAATATCAAAAAAAAAAATAACTTAAAACACTCCCATACAAGCGGGCGAAGCCACGGGCGGAAAACTAGTTCATTCTAATCCTATCCAACAAAAGATGAACATTCAAATTTTCTTATACCTAACCTATCTTATAAATATTTCAGTATGATTTATCAAGTATGTTTTATTTTAAGTTCTCACTTACATTAAATAAACAGAACAATGTGTGTGAAATGGATGACAGAAATATTTTGCATGTAGAAAAGTAGAAAAATAAATAATTTTAAACTCACTTGACGGAATATTCTTCAATACTACAGCAGTCTGGTTCCCCTGGTAGCAACTTGTAGGCTTTAGATTTAGGCTCCACTATCAAACAGCCTACTATTTGCTTCTTCTCTATGTAGAGGTATGCCTGAAATATTTTAAAATTGGTTATAGATTTATATACATTTTCGGTCAGTTGATATATTAATCTTTAAATTTATATATTTGTGTTGTATTGTTTAGTATAGTGTAGTATAATATAGCGTGGTATAGTATAATATAGTGTGGTTTAGTGTAATGTAGTGTGGTATAGTGTAATGTAGTGTGGTATAGTGTAATGTAGTGTGGTATAGTGTAATGTAGTGTGGTATAGGGTAATGTAGTGTGGTATAGGGTAATGTAGTGTGGTATAGTGTAATGTAGTGTGGTATAGTGTAATGTAGTGTGGTATAGTGTAATGTAGTGTGGTATAGGGTAATGTAGTGTGGTATAGTGTAATGTAGTGTGGTATAGTGTAATGTAGTGTGGTATTGGATAATGTAGTGTGGCATAGTGTAATGTAGTGTGGTATAGTATAATGTAGTGTGGCATAGTGTAATGTAGTGTGGTATAGTGTAATGTAGTGTGGTATAGTGTAATGTAGTGTGGTATAGTGTAATTTAGTGTGGCATAGTGTAATGTAGTGTGGTATAGTGTAATGTAGTGTGGTATAGTGTAATGTAGTGTGGCGTATTGTAATGTAGTGTCGATTAAATGGTTATAGTATGTTCAAATACGAGATATACTCACGGTATAAGCATGAACATCGCCAGCTAACGTGGTATATCCCAACTGTGGGTGTACCACACGGGACAGTACACTCTCAACCCGTTTCCAACCGGTATCTCCACCACGCACGCGTATAATACGACCGGTTGGTGTTTTCTCTACTATGTATTCGTCTTTCCAGCCCTGCAACGATACAGATTAAAAATTTAAATATATAACACAATTGCTGATCATTTATGGTTTGATGTGGCAATTGAGATAGTTGGTTAGTTAAGGGATCAGAATTTGAAGGAAAACACATGAATGTCCCTTAAAAACTTAGTTTATTAATTATTATTTTGTTAAATAAAGTTAAGTTTATTTGTATTAATTTAAATTATTAATTTTTTGAGACAAATCTTTAAGAAATAGTTATAATATCAATTTTAACTTACATTGAATTTGAGAACATCAGTTGCATTGTGATGTATAAGATGATCATGTTCGTCTTGTGGATCACCAATCTGTAAAACATCACAATTAGTAAAATATATGTTCACACACATTACCCTATGTGAAATATAATAATATTGTACAGAGTACAACAATATTACTAACTATCTGTTAACAAATATTTAAGAAAAACAAGAAAATTTAGTGTCTATTCTGTACTGTTTTTAATAAAAACATATGATTGTAATGGTCTTTTATTTTCTTCTCATACCCTTTTCTAGATTGAAAAAATGCTCATTAAATACGATATTAGATACAATAATTTCCTATTTGATTTTAAGAGAAATTTTGTATGTAATGTTTTTAGCAATAAATTTATTTTCCTTCTTACTTTTTTTTATTCTAATAATATTCTTACCTGATAAATAACACCACATTCATTGCATTGTGTAGCGCCAAACTTCTTCTGTCCCGCGTCGATTACGTATTGATCGCTGCCGTTTTTAAGTAATGACTTCTTCTTGTTTTTATCTGTTGAATCTGAGAATCATATTTTAAAATTAACTTTATTTATTCTTGACTTCAAAAAAAGGAGTAGGTTCTCAATTCGGCCGGTATATACTTTTATATACTTTTATAATAATAAAAATAAATCGTCAAATGTGTTGGTAAGCGCAAAGCTCGAGAACGACTGAACCGATTTCGTTAATTCTTTTATCATAATATTCCTTGAAGTATGGGGATCAATCTTATGGAGAGAAAATGTTAACATGTACCACAGACGAAGACTGGGCGGACCGCTAGTTTTTATTATAATAAATTGAATGTGGTTTGAATGTTTTAACGTCATAATTTTATATTGCTATCGCAATCTACATTTGAATCTTCATAATAACATTAAAAACCACGATTAAAAAACGTTGTTGTGCATTTATAAGTATTAAGTAGTTTGCAGCGATTCTTAACAACAGTATAACATTTAAAAAACTATAATTACCTTTTGTCTATTAATCGATTAAAGGTTTATATGAGCTAGCGCGCAAGAGCAACTTTTGTCTCCGCAACTATTTTGTCTCTCCCATCAACTCTATGGGGAGTTGCGTGGCTACGTGCGTGCACTTTCTTACTAGCCCATAGAGTTGATGGGAGAGACAAAATAGTTGCGGAGACAAAAGTTGCTCTTGCGCGCTAGCTCTTAACGTTTTCATTTAACATCACGACAATATAGTGACGTACTTTTACGTTTTTATATAGAATCGCGTGTAGACAGTATAGCAAAGTACTTTAAAAAATATGTTGAAGCCGCGTATTTTGTGTTTTTTAAAGTAGATTGATATCGGTTTTGATTAATGGTATTTTGAAATGCCCATAAAATATAAAATACTAGCTTTCCACCCGCGGCATCGCCCGCGCAGTCAAAGAAAAACCCGCATAGTTCGCCTTCCCATGGGATTTCCGGGATAAAATGTTTCTCGTTTGTCAAAATATCTCTATACCAAATTTCATGCAAATTGGTTCAGTAGTTAAGGCGTGATTGAGTAACAGACAGACAGACAGAGTTACTTTCGCATTTATAATATTAGGTAGTATGTATTTAAATGTCTATAAATGAGATGGAACATTTATAAATTATATCAAAATCTATTTACTAAATATAATTGAAAAGGGTCAAAGTTATGAAAATTTGTGTGCACAAATGCAACAGGAACAACTATTGAAAAAGACCAAGAAGCTTATATATCTAATACACTGGAGATTGCACTATGAACGTTGACTTGTCACGGGAAGATATGACCTTGAATGACGCCTGGTTGTTTTTTGTCCCTTTCACACCTAACTTGGCAAGTTGGTGTGAAAGGGATGAAGGAACAACCAGGCGTCATTCAAGGTCATACCTTTCCGTGACAAGTCAACGTTCATAGTGCAATCTCCAGTGTATTACATATAAGCTTCTTGAAAAAGACTATATTAGTTAATTGTTGAGCTTGAATTTTACAAAATCTAATACTTTGTGACATCATTATATGATTTATTTTGTTATATTATTCATTTTTACTGTATATTCTCGAATTCGTACAAACACATTATCCACTTTTTTGCAATCTCTGATAGTTAAAAGGTATTATTAAAAAGATAAAAGCTTAGTTTAAAGACACTATGATTATATAAACTTCAGTTTTTTATTAAAAACTAGCTGCTCCGCGCGGTTTCACCCCCGTGGCTCTCTTGTCGGTCGTAGCGTGATTATATAAATAAATAAATAATAAATAAATATTTCGGGACAATTTTCACACACGGCACGATCTGATCCCATACTAAGCTTTCGCTTGTGTTATGGAAACCAGATGGCTGATAAACATACATATATAATTTTAAATAAATACTTATATAGATAATTAACACCCAGACACAGAGCAAACATCAGCTATGTTCATCACAAAAATATTTGCCCCGGGTGGGCATCGAACCCACAACCTCTGGCTTGGAAGGCAGGGCCACTACCAACCAAGCCAACTGGCCAGTCAAAATATATAGCCTATCACCTTAATATATAGCCTATAACCTTAATAAATAAGCTATCTAACACCGAAAGAATTTTTCAAATCAGACCAGTAGTTCCCGAGATTAGCGCGTTCAAACAAACTCTTCAGTTTTATAATATTAGTAGATTATTGTTTTCCTTACCTTTAGTTGTAGGAGTAGACAATCCAGGATTAGGCTTGCTGAATATAGGGAACAATTTTGCTGTTTTCTCTTCATTTTCTACCGTTACTGGTGAAGTACCTGAAACAAATATAATCTATAATATAAAAATGAATCGCAAAATGTGTTGGTAAGCGCATAACTCGAGAACGGCTGAACCGATTTCGATAATTCTTTTTTTATTATATTCCTTGAAGTACGAGGATGGTTCTTATGTAGAGAAAACGTGAATATATACCACGGGCGAAGCCGGGGCGGACCGCTAGTCTATATATAAAAATGAAACCCGTCTCGCGTTGTCACGGCATCACGTGTGAACGGCTGAACCGATTTCGATAATTCTTTTTTATTATATTCCTTGAAGTACGAGGATGGTTCTTATGTAGAGAAAATGTAAATTATGTACCACGGGCGAAGCCGGGGCGGACCGCTAGTTAATTATAAATATACAAGAACACCCATTTAACATTGAATGCAATTTATAATTATTTTAGAAGTTAAACTTCTTTAGGCGCGTTGAGAGTAAAATTTCAAGGTCGCGTCATGGCAATACCGTCATGTCATGGAGTACGGCGACGATTTTGGTATCTTTGATTCTTGCCAAAGAAGTTTTACTTATGACTGAAGGAAGCGGTTCTTTCCGTTTTCGATACTTTCCTGTTAAGAAAATCTATGTATTTATTCTTATGAGAATGAGTATGAGAATTAAACTAATATTTATGACTAGCTCTCCGCCTGCGGCTTCGCCCGCGTTTTCAAAGAAAAACTCGCATAGTTCCCGTTCCCGACTTCCCGTGGGATTTCCTGGATAAAACCTAGCCTATATTACTCGTGGATAATGTAGCTTTCGAATGGTGAAAGAATTTTTAAAATCGCTCCAGTAGTTTATGAGCCTATTCATTACAATCAAACAAACAAACAAAGTTTTTCTCTTTATAATATTAGTGTAGATTAGCGGAATAATGAATTTCGGAGTAAGCTAGATATATCTATAGTAAATAATAATATCATGTTTCAATAAGTTAACATTTTACGTTTGTTCGTTAATTCACTGCCCACCACTGCCACTTTATATTTTCAGTATCAAAAAATTTATAAACAACTAGGTTTCCGCCCGCGGCATCGCCCGCGCAGTCAAACAAAAACCCGCATAGTTCAAACTCAAACTCAAAGTTCCTGTGGGATTTCCGGGATTGCATCATTTTCCCGGGATAAAAAGTAGCCTATGTCCTTTCTCGGGTATCAAAATATCTCCATACCAAATTTCATGAACATTGGTTCAGCAGTGGCGTGATTGAGTAACAGACAGACAGACAGAGTTACCTTCGCATTTATAATATTAATATTAGTATAGATTTTTTTAGTCCACTGTAACTATTGAATTATATTTCTTTAAAATAATTATTATGCAGAAACAATGCCATAGTTTCGTTTTTATATGGCTGCGTTTAAATAGACTATTGTTTGTTAATCGAGAAATCGTATCGTTTTTTATATTTTAATTAATATATTAATGTCAATTATTTTGAAATAATGAGATTGTAAGTCATGATTTAACTTAATGACTCTATTTCTTATTCATACTACACTAGCTGTGCCCCGCGGTTTTACTCGATTTGCTCCCCGATGATATAATATAATATAGCCTTCCTCGATAACTATCTAATACAGAATTTTTCAAATTTTCGCGTTCAAACAAACAAAGTCTTCAGCTTTATAATGATATTAAAAAGAATAGATTGTTCATTTATTAATTTACATACCTTAACTAATAACTTGTTACAAAATTATACCAATTTAGGTACTTTTGAAGCTTTAAGAGCTTTAAATATGCAAGCAATAAGTACATATCACTACATAGTATAAAACAAAATCGCTTTCTATGTCCCTATGTCCCTTTGTATGCTTTAATCTTTAAAACTACGCAACGGATTTTGATGCGGTTTTTTAATAGAAAGAGTGATTTAAGAGGAAGGTTTTAGTATAATGTATTATGTTTTACAGTTTTAGACCAAGCGGGCGAAGCCGCGGGCGGTAAGCTAGTATTATATAAAAATATAATTTTCGATTAAATGTTTCAGATAATAACTCCATACTTCACAATCTACGAATAATATAAAAATGAATCCCAAAATGTGTTAGTAAGCGCATAACTTGAGAACGGCTTAACCGATTTCGTTAATTCTTTTTTTTATAATATTCCTTGAAATTCGAGGATGGTTCTTATGTAGAGAAAACGTGAATATGTACCACGGGCGAAGCCGGGGCGGACCGCTAGTTACGAATAAAAACTTCCTAGCCAAGTTTAATTATACAATTTGTATTATTAATTAAAATATAATGATTTAGATTTTAGACAAAATTTGAATATAATATGCAAGATCTCAATAGATATAAAATAACTGAAAAAATTAAGAACTCAATAACGGACTGTGTGAATTCCTATTTAAGACAAAATACATGGTTGTATAAGGTGCGTGTTTGGTAAAAAATATGATTTACTAGCTTACCGCCCTCGGCTTCGCCCGCTTGGTCTAAAACCTTCCTCTTAAATCACTCTATCTATTAAAAAAACCGCATCAAAATGCGTTGCGTAGTTTTAAAGATTTAAGCATAAAAACGGACATAGGGAAATTGGGACAGAGAAAGCGACTTTGTTTTATACTATGTAGTGATAATTTATTAAAATAAAATAAAAAATGTCTAGGTCACACAAACATTTAAATTGTATTGGCTTGAAGGGAATATGTTTATCTGTTTTCCTTATGGCTATACCACAGCACCAATATGGATCAAATTTAGAACGAAAATTGATCAAGCTCGGACGAAATCTACCTATACCCGTGGCCCCGTCGTTGATGCGGCTTGACGGAATACAGTGGGGTTTTGGTCGGTAGGAATCCGACATAACCCACGGCCCTATCCCCAGAAGCCGTGGGTATCTATGCAAGATTTCCCCACTTAAAAAAAAAAAAAGGTATGTATATCAGAATATCTCCATAAAAATTAAATCTTAAAATTATAATAAGGGATCACATTTTCTGTAGCGAAATTTCGTTAGCCACGTTGAGAGTAAAATTTCAAGGTAGCGTCATGTCAATACCATCACGTCATGTAGTAAAGCGAACATTTTGGTATCTTTGAATTGTATCAAAGAAGTTTCACTTCTGACACGTGTGCTCGGTACACATGTATTTTCTGATAAATTGTGAAAAACCGCGGGTTACAGCTAGTCTACACTAATCTACACTAATATTATAAAGAGGAAAACTTTGTTTGTTTGTTTGTTTGATTGTAATGAATAGGCTCATAAACTACTGGACCGATTTTAAAAATTCTTTCACCATTCGAAAGCTACATTATCCACGAGTAATATAGGCTAGGTTTTATCCAGGAAATCCCACGGGAACGGGAACTATGCGGGTTTTTCTTTGAAAACGCGGGCGAAGCCGCAGGCGGAAAGCTTATAGCGTAAATAATAAACTTACCATCAACGGGTATAGTTTCGGTAGAAGCCAATACAGCTTGAGCGTCGATATTATTAGACTGCGCCATCTTTAATATCTGCTCGTCTAACAATATCAGTTCGCGCTCTATTTCATCCAAATCTGGGATTTCATGCTGTCCTGTGAATATAATATAGAATTGTATATAATGGTAAATAAATAATGTAAAGAATAAATTGTGTTTTATTTAAAAATTAACTGCCTAAGGGCCGATTTTTCAATCCTTGGTTAAAATTTATCCATCCAATATAGTATTACAGTATTACACGAACATTTTAAAATGTCACCTGTAAACTGTCATATACAGACAATTAGAATTCATTTTTGAAATGGTAGTTTAATACGTTATACGATGAATAAGTTTTAACCAAGGATTGAAAAATCTGCCCTAAATAAAATAAATACAATAAATTTCTTATCATAAGAATGATTTATTTTTTCTTTAAGTTGGATAAAGTGTTATTTTTTCATCTATGCTTTTACGAGATGGATATCGAAGTTTCGGCAATTTACATAAAACAATCCATAATAGTTTAGAACAATTTTTTTTTTTAATAATAAGTTCTATAATTATTTTCTCCATAATAAACTTACCATGAACAACAGTTCCATCAACCACTATATAACCGCCCTCCACCGGTAAAAACTGCCCATTCGGCAAATCCCCATGACTAGCTGTATGACTCTCTGCATCCATAACTACATCTGTTTCTGAACCCTTTTCTTGGGGCAAATTTTCCCCTATTTCTGAAGCATTTTCTGTCCCTATTTCTGTAGCATTTTGTGCCCCTATTTCTGTAGTATTTTGTGGCCCAATTTCCTGAACATTTGAGGAACCAATTTCAACGATAACAGCTTCATCTTGGGGCAAAGAACTAGACACAGGTACGGCTATAATTGGTTGGAATATGGACTTTGTTTCTTCTATAACAGTGCTGTTAAAACATGGTAATTCTTTTTGTTGGATCAGTTCTGATTCCGGGACTTCTTCCTCTGTCCATTGACTGAGGAGGGCTTCAATGGTTTGTTTTTCTTTGTCGAATGGATCTGTTTTGTCTGTAAAGTTTAGGTTAGGTTAGGATAAAAAATTATTGCCTGTGTACTACACAAGTATTTTTATTAAAACTTATGGATACATTTGATTTCTTAATATATCTAACACATAATTGTATTTGTTGTTTTAATGAATTAATTTGTAATTTTATTGAACATTTCTCCTTGTCTTCAATGAGTTGCATAATATTTGCAGATATATTTTAAATAAAAAATCTGCTAGCATGCAACCAAGGTTAAAAGTAGCCTGAATATAGTATATAACTACATAGTCACTAATTTATGTAAGTATGAAATTACAACCAAATTGGTTTAATTGTATGAAGATGTAACAGACATATTATGTCACTTGCATTAATTAATAATTTATTATATTTATAATTTCCTTTATTTTAGATAATTTCTATGAAATATAAATTACCTATCTATTTTTATTAAGTAATTTTTAAAGTAATTTGTGAAAGTATTTCTATACAAATGCATTGGGAATATGTATGATTTCAAGAAGATAAATTTGGGAGAAATTAATTACTTATTTCATAATTAGTTTTCCTTGTTGAAAAAAAAAATAAAAATTATTGATAATTATTATCATGTATTTAAGATTTTTTGCTTAACATTTTGTGAGAAATGACTCATAAGATTATCAATCAATATAAAATATTGTTATCAATTCAATAATGACCTAATTTCAGCTGAAAATTTAAAAAGTAACTTTACTATTAAAAATACATTTATGTCTTTGGCAGGTAAGTAAAGTATCATTTTCACTTATAAAAATCATATTAAAGAAATGCAAGAGTTAAAATGTGAACTTATATTCTTTTTTGGCTAACATTAGGTGCTAAGATAGGTATATAAGAATTGGATAAAGTGATAAATGGGAAATAGATTATCTTGGTCATTTGATTGTCACCAATAAAGAAGACATGAAAATAAAATTTGTAGATTGAAACATGATTATGTTATTCAAATTTTTTTTTTCATAAAAATGAAAAGATTTTTTGTCAAACCTTTAGACATAAAAACTAACTTACTGTCTGTACAATGTACGTATGTTCATAAAAAAATATAGAAATAACCTCATTTTTTAAGTTGGTTAAAAAATTATAAACTTACCATGCTCCATTTCTTGAGATGTATTCAGGCTTAACATGGAATCATCTTTAGTTGACGACATAGTTGAATTTACCAAAGATTTATTAGAAACAATTGACTTCTCTGTCACTGATGTATTCAAATAACCTTTAGGACTCAGTTTTTTCAGTGCTTTCGGTTTTTTAATCTTGTGTCTGACACCCATATTGATTTGTCCTGGCTTTCTCTTACGTTTATTTGAGTGTGAGTTGAATGGTCTGTGCTTATGTGTGGCAGTTGCTTGGATTGCATTTGAGATCTTAGTGGTAATGCTAGTGTTTAGATCTGGGTTGGATTTACCATAGAAAGACTTAGTGGAGAGAATCTCTTTGAGTCTCTCACTGTTGAATAGAGATAATCTAGCTTTAGGTGCAGTAGTAGGATCAAGTCTTGGGTATTTAGACACAGGCCCAGTATCAACTTTATCATCATAGTGTAACCTTTTATGGCTCTTTTCACTGTCACAAGTAGATTCAGGACTCTCTTGTATTTCTATAGCAGATCTGCGGTTGTGAGACAGTTTAGGAGGAGATGCTTTAGCTTCAGTTGTATTATGGGGAGTCTTTAACATTTGAGTAGGTGACATCATGTTTGTCAAATCCATTTTGGTTAAACAAACGTAAGCCGTTTTCATTGGGGAGACATTTTTCTTCTGTTCCATCAAGATGCCTTTAAAACTTTGTAGCTTTGGTGTCATTTTCTGGGACCTTTTGGAACGTCTAGTTGATTTGGTTGGTGTGTTCTCTTTTGAGTCACTTCCTGAGTCTGTGTCAAAGTTGAGGTCTTTTAGAGAGCTACTGCAGCTCTCTGTGTCTGCTATCAGGCTTGCTAGACTTTTCCTAGCTCGGCTAGAGGTAGATGAAGTTGTGTGGACACTGGTGCAAGAGTGAGTAGAGGATGGAGTTCCAGGATGGTTCTGGAAGTGTGGTGTAGCTGGAGTTGATGATGAACATCTTGTCTCTGGACAGGAATACCTAGTTTGATACTTTTTCAATGTGAATGGAGATTTCATGAAATTCTTCAGATCTGTTGTTTCTTTGAGCTTTCTTGAGTGGCTTCTTGTTCCATCTATGAATAAAATAAATTGTCATATCAGTTATTTGTTTAGTTTTGCTTGTTTTAGGTCAAATAATAAGGTCAATGAACTCTTTAAATTACAAATATGCTATGAAAAACGTTTCTAATTATATTAAACTTAATCATGTGAATTAGTCTTATGGGAAGGTGCCTTTGAAACAGGAATTGACAGTAATTAACTATTTGTTATTATTAAACACGATATAATAAAATACTTACGCCATATAGTTCTCTCAGGTGTCTTTGGAGTGTTAGGATCATTTTCGTCACAAGAACTAGAGTCAAGGGTACTTATGATGCCCAAATCACAATCGTCACTATCACTCTCACTGTCTACGACTGAAAGTCTTCTGTGTTTCGTCAATGACTCTTTAGAAGCTTCGGCTTCAGTTACAAATAACCCCTTTTTCCTCTCAGACATTTTTGGAGTATGCGTGTGAGGAAGGCGAGAAGATCGCCGGGGTGTTACCGCAGCCATCGTGGACGTAAAAACAGTATAAATTCAACCACTTGGATGCTTCAGGACAAGGCCAGTTAACACCTGTCGTTCGCGCCCAATGGTCAAGTCTAATGTAAAAGTATACTACATAGTAACAACAAATAACACTTCAATTATTTAGTATTTCATTCAAAAGATCATGAAAGCGTCTATCAGTAATATTTTTGTTGAAATACAGTGATAAATACGATGAACGAACACAAAACAGGCGCCACTTAGCAAACCAACACCATTGTCTAAAATTGTTTGGCGCGTAAACATCTGTCATCAAGGTGCGAGTGACATCTGTGATGTGATCAGTTTACTGTCTTGCCAGATCTAAAAATGATTTAAAATGGAAAATATCCAATCATGAAAATTATAGGTCTACCAGAATCTGATGGCATATTTATATTTAAGAAATAAAAGATTTTCATGTGGCAACTTATTTGACAACTATCAAATTGTTTGTCAAATTATTTGTCTTTTTTGCAGTTGATGAATAATTTTTAGGATTTTGTCTAAAAAATCTTCGAAAATGTCGAAAAAGCCGCTGCGATCACAAGCAAGAGGTCTTGTTTATAATGTCTATAGAAAAACATTCGATGAAGAAGGGTCAAACACATCACAATTTTCAATTTTGAAGATTTTATTGGTAAATTGGACTTACCCGTTTTGATACTTTAAATTACAAAATATTATATGTAGGTACCTATAAGTAATATTGTTTGTTGATTAGAATTTAATTTTATTAAAACTTATTACAGGAGTTTCCAATACGGCTATTCGTCAAGTCCAAGCTGTCCAAGTCAATTTTATAATGTGTGTATCTGTTAATACTTACGAAAATAAACATAGTTTTATTTTATTTTTATTTTATTTTATAAAAAATTATAAGCAGTTTTGATCTACATTATCATTATATCGATATTTTCACATGGCATACTGGTAATGAATATACAAATATAGGTATGTGTAAAATATAATAATATGTATAACCTGTATAAAAGTAATATGTATAATTGTATATTATACATGTAAGTATGTACCTACATAATATTAAGTGGATAATATCTCATTATTAAGAACAGTATTGTCCACTTATGTAATGTGACTAATTATATTGAAATCAAAATAAAAAATAAGCAGTATCAAGATCGTTCAGTCCATTTTCCCTAGGGTTGCACACTCTAAATTTTGATTTCCCTAATTGCCATCAGATTCTGGTTTACCTATAAATATATTATAGGAAATATGCTTAGATTATGGATTGGTCTCCGCGCGCGCGCTACGACTAGATACCGCTCCACCTAAAAACAATAGCTCCGTGAGTGCGGCAACCACGCGGCAACTCAGTTCTGTAGTGTGTGTAAGGCGATTTGTAAGGACGCTAGTGTGTGTGAAAAATTGTACTGCCAGCTACATAAATTTTACCCCATAAATGGGAAATGGGCTATCTTGGAAAGAAGTTTGAAAAATATTTTTATTTCATTTTGGCCTTGCCGGGAATCGAACCCATGAACATGTGACTCAAATCCACTTGCGATGCCACTATACTATCACAAAGGTTTTTTAAAAGTAAAAAAGCGGTAATAAATAATGAGTCAGTTAAACAAGGTTAAACAGAAATAAATTATTGTTATTATCATTTTTTTTTTATAATATGCGTTAGTAATAGTATTGAAAAAAAAAAACATTATGAATAAAATAAGTTCAAATTAAAAGTGTGTTTTTGGGATATGCAGTACGGCAACACTAAATGGCGTCGTATTTTCGTAAACAACATTTTCAAAGTACAGGTGAAATATTGAATAATACGATTATTCCTGATGGTACGTAATCCCAGTGTCTTTCTTATTATTTGTTGTATTTTTTTTAAACAGTTTTATGGCACAAACAGGCATTTTACTTCAGGTTTTGTCCAAAATCTTTAGAAACTATCGGTACGCCCTCTCCACACAATGCTTGTGACACGACTGGCTCGGGTACGCCGATTTCGGCGTACTTTTAGTTGCCGCATTTTTCGAGTACGCCGGCGGTATCTAGTCGTAGCGCGCGCGGAGACCAATCCTTAATCTAAGGGAAATATGATTTACTTTGTACAAACTACCGACTACGTGATATTATAATGTACCTTATTTACATATTTATCAATTAGCATTTACATAATTAGAAATTAACAATTTAATTTTCATCATTCATGTTAAATAGTAAATTCATGTCTAAAATATTATGTTCCTTCCGAAATTATTCTTGAATGATAACTTAATTTTGACTTATTAGTAACATGCTTTAACAAACACTGTATTCTTTATTTTATTTGCTATGTTCTACCTAAAAACCTACTACAAAGTTTTTAGGGCCTTTATTTCTATTTCCGTTATTGCAAACAAACTAGGTTGGTATGTACAAGTCATAATTATTGCTTCTTTTTGTAGTCCCAAAAAACCTATTTCATCATTTAGGTATATCGGGATTCGGGTGTTATCATAATATAGGTTTTTATTATAATAAGTAGGTTAAAGTATATTAGCATTCCTACGTTTATTTCATTTATCATTTAACTCCTAAATATTGTTAAGTTATTTAATTATACCTTTTAAAATACATATTTTACACTTCATATTTTAAAACAAAAGGATCCTTCCAACAGGCGCGGTCCCAGCCTGACATTTTGGGGGTGGTCACGCAGCCGGAAAGGTATGCAATCCCCCCCCCCCCCATTTTAAATTAGAACCCTTTTAAATTAGAATTAGAAACCCCAAAGAAAAACTGACCAAGTGCGAGTCGGAAGCCGTTAGCTGCAAATTTTCGCAAATTTCGACATTTGCAAGGGATTAAAAACAGGTATAAACAAAACTTTAGATGTGCGAGTGATTGTAAAGTATAAGAATTTTTTTCTATTAGTCATGTCCCCCGTGACCACCCCCTGGGACCGCGCCTGCCTTCCAATCGAGTGTCTCATAGGTAGTTACGTGAAACATCAGGCATTTTTATTCAATTATTTTAAATCTCTCGATTAATAAATATCATTTATATAAACAAAGAAGAAAGAAAATATTTTCTTTCTGAGTTTACCTACTAGCACAAAAACCTGTATAAGTAATAAAATTACTAACTGAATAAAATATGATAAAAATAAATCTATTGTTATATATAATATATATAACAATAGATTTATTTTTATCACATCTACGATATGACCACGACATATTATGTCGTGGTCATATCGTAGATTTGATCATTTCATGATATGAGTGGCCATTTCACGAAATGGTCGCATATCGTGAAATGGCCAACATAGTTTGATCAGATCGTTAAATCGTCAACGTTTCACGATTTGGTCATCCACATTTGGCCAGATCGTATAAAATATAAAGAGTCCATAAAATATTAAAAAATTTCAGAATAACTATATTCTAAAAACTTGTTTAATGTCATTTAAGTTAGTGCCGCGGCAGCGGCCGGCGAATGCCAGAATCGAATCGTTTTTGCAATAGAAAACAATTAGGTTAGGTTAGGTTACACTTTGATAAACAACGCACGAGCCGAGCGAGCAAAGCGAGCGTGCCGCGGCAGCGGCCGGCGAGTGCCAGAAGCGGATCGCTTTTTAAAAAACAAACAATTATAATAATATAGTAGTAGTTTCTTAAATTATTTTATTTAAGTCGCATTTTTTCTTAAATACATATAAGCAAATCTACACCCAATCAACCCTTGACGATTTACACCAAGCCATCGAATTAACTAACAAGGATTTGCATAACGTTGTAACTTGGAGTGCGGCTTATGGCCTACAAGTAAATCCGTTAAAAACTCAGGTTATAATAATTGGCAGTCCTTCTCTAATTGCAAGGGTGAATTGGGTGAACCTCCCACCTATTTCAGTTAACGGCACTTCAGTTCCTTATAGCGAAACTGTCAGGAATCTGGGGGTATACTTCGACAACACTCTTTCCTGGAAACATCATATCAGAGAGGTAAGTAAGAAGGTTTATGCAACTGTGGCGTCTTTACGACGCTTACAAAATTTCCTTCCTCTCCCGACCAAAATTTTATTAGCACAATCCCTCCTTTTGCCTATACTTGACTACGCCGATGTGAGTTTTGTCAATCTCTCCGTAGACCAGTTAAACAAGCTTGAACGTTTACAAAATCTCTGTATACGATTCATATTTGGTCTACGGAAATATGACCATGTATCTGAGTTTCGGTCTCAACTCAAATGGCTACCGATCCGATTTCGCCGGGATGCTCATGTGCTACATCTTCTTTATCAGGTACTGTTTTTTCCGAAAATGCCGAAATATCTCAAAGAAAAATTTGTGTTTAGGGGTAACAATGCTGAACCTGTTCGGTCGACTGAAATGCTCCGATTAATAATGCCAGAACACAACACCAACTTCTATGACACTTCATTTACCGTGCAGGCAATCAAATTGTGGAATGCTTTGCCTCTTCATATAAAGAATGCACAATCCTTATCGAGTTTTAAAGCATTGGTGCGTGATTATCATTTCTCTCGCTGTACTTAATATAAATTATTTATATTATACGTATTCGAATATTATACTATTATTACGTAACATATTCTTATTTGATTGTGAATATATTATATTGTATCTATTATATATTATATGGATATATCTTTACGCAGGTAATTTATTTAGTCTTTATTTATTTCTTTTATAAATATATATTTATGCTCTACCCTTCACCTTTCCTCTAATTTAATTTCTCCTCGTACGTCCGGTTGTCTGGAAGAAATCGCTGCATAGCGATAAGACCGCCAATTGTTGTAATGTATCCTTAGATTAAGTCTTTTTGTAATGATTCTAAGAGCAATAAAGCATTAATAAATAAATAAAATAAATAAATAAGATATCCACATTTTCCATAGTACTCGTACCTCTTCGTCGTAAATTCTTTGCTATGACTTTCTTCATAATATTGTTATTAAACGAATTATGAAGTTTTTAACTGCGAATAATTTAATTTTCGCCAGCGGCCGCCATCTTATCACATAAACACAGAGCTTGCAGCGCCTCTACCAACGATTAATGTAACTATTTTACGATATGATCAAATAATTTTGGTCATTTCATGAAAAAACCGTGCGTTAATTGGCCATATCGTGAAACGATTTCTTATCATTGATCTGCCCAAACCACATCATGATGTGGCCAAACTAAATTGGCCATTTCACGATATGCGACCATTTCGTGAAATGGCCACTCATATCATGAAATGATCAAATCTACGATATGACCACGACATATACATAATATAATATCTGAGACAAAAAGATAAAGTTAATTATTTAAAGCTCAAGAGGTGAGTACGAAATTGTAATTAAAAATATTATGCTTCTTTATAATTAAAATTCATCTAAAACGTGCATCCACGGATTTGCATTCGTTGGAAAGCTATCTGGCTCCGTGATGTTTGTAGCAAAGAAAATTCAGGAAATATTTCAACGGAAAAGCGGGAAATGCGGGAAAATCATTTTTCACATACAGCGCCTTAAGTAACATTTCATTTGGTATTTAAACCTAAGGTGGCGAAACGGAGTTCACCGAGTTCGCTAGTAATATTATTTTAAATTACTTTTTACTATTACAAAATTAAAAGCACTTTTATACTGAACTAGCTTAGAACAATATTTTAATGTGACATATTTTAAACGTTTTCTTATAAATTGATTTAGCAACTGACACAATGGTTCGTATCCTGTTATAAATCATATTGTAGCTTAATGATCTAAGTATTGTTAAACAATCGCAAATCTTGCATAAGTACTAATTAGTAAGAAAAAAATTCGGACTAGAAACCATCATTAAAAGATTATTTTTTATTTTTTGTACCAAAGTACCTACATACACATCTTTGTACCTATAATTTTATAAGAGATTTCTAGGCTATGTTGATATGTTCCATTCCTCTAGAAAAAACTCAAAAATAATAATGATTTGTAATAACAATTAACATTTTTTAAGCTTTATACATTCCTCGCTTTCGTAGGCTATTTTCGTAAAGTAATTCGTATTTACTAAGTAAATAGTAATTATTTACTAAGCCTTGGTCTTTTTCCGTTCATATTGAAATTTTGACCAAAAAATAAATTTATTGTGTATCATTGTGACCTTAACTAAAGTAGGGTTTGAGTAAGGTTGAGGCGAATATTCTAAATTTTAAAAATAATATTTGCGGAAACGATCTTTATTTATTTTAGACCGTTTTATTATTTTCTATAAAAAAAATAGCACTATAATTAGATACACTTTTTTGGTAACTGCTATTTAATATTTTTAGATAGCTAACAAGAACAACCCCGTTCTATTTTAGAAGAATTAAACACGTTTTAATAGTTTTTTGTAGTTCCTTTTGCATTCATAGTTTTAACTTGTCCCACTTGAGGCTATCCCGTTAAGTCAATAGAAATTATTGTACACTCACAAGTCAGGTGTAACGAACATTTTATGAAGGGACATAATTAGTAAAAAATGTTACTGAAATTGTTTCGTATACCTATTCTTTTTGTTCAGATATTTATTTGTTATAAACTATCGATCTTTTCATTTACAACTACAAGATAATGTTTTATACAGGGTTACCTACTTGTAAAACACCAGCAACCTCGGAGGACAAGATAGCTAACATCATAAGTAACAACATTAATTGTTCTACGACTTTTGGCATAACGCAATAAATTATTTTTAAATGATTTTTTAAACTTTTATTGTACCTACTCTCCTAACATTTGTAAGTCTATGTTCTATTCATTATCGGATGGACGACGCGACGCCCCCTTCCCCCTCTCGTTCGCTTCGTGTTTACAGAATTTTTGGGAGGCGTAGAGTTTATAATATTCAAACGGAAAATTAAATGAATATTTATTTTTGTATGAAAATAAAATCTAACAAATTATCAAAAGTCGTAGAACAAATGTTGTTGCTTATGATGTTAGCTATCTTGTCCTGCGAGGTTGACGATGTTTTACAAGTAACCCTGTATAACAAATATTAATTCAAAGTAAAGTATTCAATAAAATAGAGGCTAGGTATACTAATTTCTATATAATAACATATCCTTTTGGCACGAGTGACGAGATATATTCTATTGATTCAATATTACTCAAATAGGGTTTTACATTGAAAGTATGGTGTATTAGGAGTTTTATATCGTGCTTTTTGACGTCACAAAAGTATATTTAAATGTAAATCGTGGATAACAAGCTAGTATATTATTAGACTCATGCTTTATCAATTACATAGTTATAGACCTTTTTACACCCAAGTCAATTAGTATCTATTAACAGCATTTATATTTAACTGAGTTATAAGTTAATATTTACAAGGCACAAATTTCACCAACTATTTAAATTTTAAAAAAGAAACATCCGATCTGATTGCTACAACTTCCATTGAGAATTTCCATTAAAAATAATGTGTATTGTGTGTAGCATACAATATTTAATTTAGCAAACAGTGAAGGCTGATTTTGTTTTGTCTCTTTAATTTTTCTGTTATGTAAGTATATAAATTAAATTAGAAAGAAACAAAACAATGATTGTTAGTTTGATCATTAATAAAGTTACCTTTAGTTTTTATGACATTAAAAAATTCTAATTATTTATAATGACTCCGTAAAACGCCGTGGGTTGAGGAAAGCTGATTTTCCAACTCAAACGTTTGTTATTTCGTACCGACACTGGGATGAGTGTCAATATATCTGAACGGTATTTATAGCCGCACCTGCGTCGATGCAACAACTAATAGTATAACAAGTACTATAGTTATAGTCTATGTTACTTTTTTAAGGGATGGGTTTTCTCGACAAAGACTAAAAACTTTGTGTTGATAATTTTAAATTTAGAATATTATAGGTTTGTAGGTATAATATTATATATCTAGTCTATGATTGAGCTTCGTAAAAACCAAGCTTCTAGAATAATCCGATAGACGGTTATGAGCTGAAGAATAGTAATGATACAAATGGAATCTCCCCATTCTATAACAGGTTTTCTGCTTTCATTGATTGAAGAATATCTACCGGCTAACCGAGTGATAACTTTTAATTTTAATTACATAATATTATATTGAAATTACATATTATATTGACCCATAATTATAATGGTTTAATAAAAAAAGTACTTTAACAATAAAATTCACTCACAAGTCGCACCTTAAATGGATACTAAATACATGACCGCTAGAACTTGGATTACCTACAGGTTTTTTCATAGTTGATAGCAAAAAATGAAAGCTACAAATTTCTGATGCGTATCGTATAGAACTAGAAGGGCGGAGGACCGGTTGAGTCACGCATGACCGAAATGTACATGCATTTATTTTATTATCCAGTATAAAATTAATGCAATGCACGTGTGTATACCTACGTAGCATTATCTGTGCGGAAGTGAAGGGCCTGTTAAATTGCCAGTAACGAAAATCGTATGGACATTACAGATTTATAAATCTGGCTTGTGATCTGGCTACATGAGATTTTTTTTTGTAATTCGAAGCCGTTCGAAGCTAAATTTTGAAATTCGAAACCGCAGTTTGAAACTTAATGGTTTATTTCATGTTGGACATTTTAATATCATTCAGTTAAAATGTTCGCATTTTAAATTTCAAAATATAAAAAAGAAATGTAGGCTGTACGTACCGTAGGTACAAGGTATCTACTTCACAATAGGTACATATATTCAACTGTGTTATATTTGAATTGTGAAGGATTTGGTAAAAATAATAACAAAATAAAAACTATTTGTAACCAAATACTTTTTAAATATAGTTTTTGAAATTCGTTTAATGTAGGTTATCATATATCATGATATCATATTTCATCGTAAATGTAAAGACTTTTTATTTCATTTCAAAACGGGTTTTTTTTTTAAATATCCAACGTGTTGATTACAGATTTTATCTACCGACGTTTTACGAAAGCAAAGAAACTTGTGATAGGTACCTACTATCTAGTATTTTATATTAAAATTCATTTGCTCTACACTTTTTTTATACAAATAAATTAAAATATGTAAAAGCTTGATTTTTTTAGAACTTTTGGCAAGTCAATGAATCCTTAATTTATTCAAATCTAAAACGTATTCTACAGGTACTATTGTATTCAGACATAATTTTAGACCATCTTTGCAACGGGAAAAATATTTAATAAAAGCTCAGCTTTTTGAGAGTTAGGTATAGAGAGGTAGGTAGGTAGAGAAAGATTATAAAAATCATAATTATTTATGAGATCGTACCTATATTACCGGAAAAAATTGACCAATATGTTTGCGGTTTCTTTTTATAAAAAATAGAGAGAAACAACACTTTATTGAATAGTCGATTGAAATATGAAATATGGATTGATTGATTAAGAACAATTTGAAATATTTTACGATCATTGGTATAATATAGGAACTTACCCATCTATATATCTATAATATGTACCTTCTTCTATACTAATATTATAAAGGGGAAAGGTTTGTAATTATGTATGTACCTACCTACCTATGTATGTACCTATGGTTTTCACGCATAAACTACTGGACCGATTTTGATGAAGTTTGGCACAGACAATCTTTAGAACCTGAGAAAAAACCAGTACCAGGGGCAAGCCGGGGCGGACTGCTAGTCTTTAATAATTATATTTTCAATAGGTATCTACCCTTTGTAGAAAAGGTAGATTTTGATTGATACCTAGGTACATATTTATGGGTATAATTACCATAGGTACCTATATTAAATTACATAAAGTACCTAGGTAAGTAAATAATATGTTATTACAATTGCTTACTAGGTTACCTACCTTTATAACTACTTAATTATTAAAGTATTCTGCAACAATATTTACAACATTATCAACCATTTTAATAACACACCCGAGGATTATTATTACGAAAGTATTATCACATTTTATCAGAACAACGAGATTAGAATATTATGAGAAAAGTCATTATAACAATACTGCGAAAGTATTGAACTGTTGTCATCTCTTTCTTTCGTACTACTTATTGTTCATGCTGTCTCTATCGTTATCATGCAAGCGCGGGTAAATATAAAACAGCTGATTACATTTCATCAGATGCATCTTTCCCTTTTGGACTCTGGTTTCCTATACCCCTTGTATACATAAATATATACCTAATAATTATTAAATGTCTAGTATTACATATTTATCTCATAATTAAATAAAACTAAAATTCATTTAAAACACAACATTTTATAAAAAAAACTGTTTTTAAAATTTAAATCATGTAGGTAGGTATGCAATACTTTAAAACTAAAAGTAATGCAGGCATGAGGCATCATTTTGTATAAAATATCTTAAACTTAATCAAAATAAACGATAAATCAAACATCACAAGTTTTCATGCGTTGATTTATGAAGAGAAAATATGATGGAATGCATCATAAAACGCAATAGGAATGTATGAAATGTCCTAAACGATTTTTATTTTGCTTAGAGTACTAAATGCAGGTTATCTTTATTAGATCTCTAACAATATAAACCTAAGCTTTGGAGCAAAAACTAAGACAGTTTTAGCACTAAGGTACCTAGGTAGGTTTATGAAATAACTAGGTTTCAGGTAACAGTCAAAGAAAAACCCGCATAGTTCCCGTTCCCGTGGGATTTCCGGGATTGCGTTATTTTCCCGGGATAAAAAGTAGCCTATGTCCTTTCTCGGGTATCAAAATATCTCCATAACATATTTCATGAATATTGGTTCAGTAGTTTAGGCGTGATTGAGTAACAGACAGACAGACAGAGTTACTTTCGCATTTATAATATTAGTATGGATTGTTCATATCCGGAGGTAAAGCAGGAACATATTACATAATACTAATTAGCTACCTAGTAGGTACCTATGTAGTGTAAATGTAATATCTCTAGAAAGTAGGTAGGTAGGTATTTATTATATTTTGTCCTTCCTATTTATAAATGTCAGGTATTCAGCTAGCGCAATTGCCAACTGATTTACCTACTTACCTATATCATTATATATATGTAGGTAATCACAAATGTTCTATATTTTAATATTATTGTAGTTAAATTATAGAAATACTGAATGATAAAGTCTAAGATCAAAGATCTGGTAAATCTATGCAACATGCTCTACTATTAAGAAGTTTAATAGCTAAATAGTATCAAACTTTTTAATCAAGAAAATCACATATGAATATAGGTTAGCCATTCGCCAGGAATGTTATTGTGTCACATGCGGTAATACGAGATGTGGGCGTCCATCTTGGATTTTACAGTTCATTGGACCAATAGGAGAAAACGTGGCGCGGAGGCGGGCATGATTAGTGCTGCAGTTATAAACAAAAGCTTAAAGTTCTTAAATTAGGAATTAAGAATTATATTTTATCCGTTCAAACTGCAATTATTGAATTAATCCTCCAAAGTTATCGAAAATCTCTGCATAACCAATGTTCTGTCTCTATGCCAACAAATATTGAGCATAAACCAGGTGCTAAGGGAAAAAAAACATATTTAAAATGTCTGTAATCCAATGATTTTAATCTTAATTATCTATGTTGGTATCACAATATACCTTCTCAAAATTAAGATTTGAGCTTTTTGTGCGGGAATATCAAAATACCTAACAGTATTTTGTCCTTGGAATCTTCCTACATTACCATAACATTGACCTTTTCAGTGAAAAACGCTTTAGTACCTGTACCTACAGTGTACATGTAAATTGTATTTAGATATACATGTTTAACTGTAAATGTGCAAGAAATATCAATGAACTAGTAAAGTAGGTAGGTACCTATCCGTGTAATATTTAATATTTTTACAGCTTTAAAATTCACCTTGGAAAACTAGGAACTAAAAATTCAACTGGGAATAATATTTTTAATAAATCATGTTGGTCAATGAGAAAAATAGTGTTATATAAATAACAACGTCAACTACCACTTTCTCTCAATAACCTTAACAAGGCCGTAGAACAGAAACCGCAATGTATATCGTTGTTTATAACACAATCTACTATCTATTTTGCTATTATGAACATTTCAACGGCCTCCATTATTGCAATGTTTCAAATATTTTCCGTACATCGATCCTTTACACTGTATCAAGTGAATTTCGGTCAGTGTGAAGTCAGCATTTTATTTTGTGTCGATGTAAAAATCGCTGTGAGTTGTGACGCGACTATCTCATCATCAATGATAATGCGCGGTTTGGCAACGTCGCATCACTCACCTGGCGGCGCTTACCTGCGCAGTGTCAACAGGGGGGCAAGCCAGTTGCGAGCGACAGTCGATCCTGCGATCCGACAGGCACGCTCGTGTCGACCTGTCTTTTATATTTTTATTTTACAAAATTACAACAATCGCATAATACAACAAAGTTTACATTTTATATCATTGTAGAATCAGTGATTTAGTGACTTTTATCTGTGCTATCGCGCGCGTGCACGTAACTATTTGAAAATCGAACAAATCGAAAACTATTCAGCCGTCGAACTTCGGTGTGGATTTTTTGGGTTTGAACAATCGTGATATGAGTTTGCTGCAGATTTTCACATAGATCGGAAACGGCTTACGTAGACGAGTAGCGGTAAAACGCCGCCCGCGCCGCACGCAAGTTCTTGTTTTACATTGAGTAACCGTCAGGTTTCTAAAAAGTGCTTTCGACGCGTTCCGACTCAAACTTGAATGTGAATTTTGGACATTACCGAACGTCGTGAGGCCCTATAGTGCGGCGCGAACCTGTCGCTAGTCGATACGCCGTTATTGCAATTAGTATGCAAGTGTGAACTGTAGCTGAGATATAGTGACTGTTAGGCGAAGTGGACTGTTGTGTGACGGTGGAAGCATTGCATGGCGCGATGATCAACGGGGGCTGGGTGTGCGCACTGCATGTGCGCACTGCGGGACTCGGGGGCGCCGCACTCGGTTCCGACGAGGAAGAGATCGTGTACCTGGCGTACATCGTCATTGACGTGCAAACCAATCAGGTAACACACCAATGTCAAACAAAAAGTTCTAAGCCCTAATACTGCATCTGAAAGCTAACCTGTTCTGAAAACCTGGTGTTTGTAACGCTCTACCTTTGTAAAGGTATGCAAATAATATTAACCCGGAAACTAAAGGTCAACCGACGGTATCGATCTACATTGAATAGTTATTTAAGCATAAATTCTAAGCAATGTAATCATTACTAAGGAAAACTACTGGAGTAGGGCGATAATAAATAATTAATGTTAAATTATTTATGTTTTTAATGTTACTCCTTTTGTATTCCCAACCATTCTAAGTATGCTGTCCCGCTACGCTCCATAAAGTACATACCTACCTACGTAATTATCCATTTGAAAAATTCATTTAATTGTGAAACTAAATACCTACTAGGTACCTATATGTTAAGAATATTTGAATCGCATTAGTGACGTATCATGTAGGTACCTACCTACTTACCCATATTCGTTCAAAAAAATTTTTTTTTTGGTTAAAATACGCTCAAATGGAAATCATCATTTAGGTACTAGGTAGATAAGTAGGATGCATCAGACACTAAGGAGCCATTAAGCATATAAATTACTATTTTATTCATCGATTGCCAATCATAGCTAGAAAATTCGAATCATTTTATGTTTTCTTGCAATTAATATTTCGAATAGCCAACAAACAGACTATGACAATATTATTTTAGCGTGAACAATTTACACTTAAGTACTACCTAGGTATTATTATTAGGTTGTTAAATGCGTTTGTTTTTTGGAAAGGATGATAATCGATAGCATTCTTTTATCTACTACCAATTTACCTGCCTGTTATTTAAACACGAAATAGGGCCTTAGAATTACAAAAGAAAGCATTTATCTTCAACGTCATTGTTCTTTAATTCCTCGAGTTGACCGAGTTACATTTTGTCAGAGTAAATTTATGCAAAATATAGCACCGGATATGCAAATACGCGACCAAGTTGAGCAATAGATTGGATTCATCATTCATGTCATCTCAATATCGTTTTTATTACATTTCCCCCGCGGCTTCGCTCGCCTTTTCAAAAAAAACCCCCACAGTTCCCGTTCCCGTGGGATTTCCGGGATAAAAAGTAGCCTATGTCTTATTCTGTGTCTTCAGCTACCTACATGCCAAATTTCATTGTAATCGGTTCCGTAGTATTTACGTGAAAGAGTAACAAACATCCATCTATCCTCACAAACTTTCGCATTTATAATATTAGTAGGATTACACATCTTGATCATCATCTAACATGTTATTGAATCCTCTCCTCTCAATGCCTCTTATTTCCAGTCAGATTAGGTACGCCGTGAATTGAACTAACTGGAAAATTTATATTAATATGATCGCAATAACCAGCCATGTTTAATGATGGAATAAATATGAATTAGCCAGTCAGTTTATTTCACGGCGTAAACTGACTGGGTATAAGAGGTCATAATACGGCCCTTGTACAACGAACAAAACATTTTATAAGGCTTGTCAATACGCTTTGTAGAAGCAAATATTTACCGTGCATTTCAGAACGCAGCTGAGAATAAGATAAATCACGTTTGCGTAATCGCCTTAGATAGCAGGTTGTCGTTTGTATTTTGTTTTAAATTTATGCCCGTACCTCATAATGGACGTACCATTTGAATGTGGTAATAAATCAAATAGAACTAACATAATCTCATTGTTTATCATAAAAAGAAGTAGGTAGTCATTAAATTAATTAATGTTATGTCATATTTCATTATCTCTTGTGAAGAGGTTGATTCGTTTAGACTAGTTTTTATGTGGTTGTCAAGAAAATCTCGTCATTTTTCTATCTAAAAACTTAACTTAAAATTACGAAGAAACAAAGGTCTCGAACAGGGGAACAGGTAACGCAAATTTTAGTTCATCTCGTGTGTTTAGAATAAACGTAATCACAATATGTAAAAGACACTCCCTTGTTATAAGAATAATAATGCACTTTTCGTTACACAAGCTGAGATAAAACGTTATCACTTGATAACAGCGATTGTAGAGACAAAACAAGATACATTTTTAACTCGCGTATATACCTATCTTCACCTGTATGTTTGTAATTTGTATCTTACCGACATGTAGGTATGTATGTAACAGACTCTTTGACTCGATTTTGTCCCATTTTTAAACGGACAGATTTAATTCAAACTTTGTACCCTTATCAAGTACTAGCTGTGCTCTGCGGTTTTACCCGCAGTGCCCCGCTCCTGTTGGTCTTAGCGTGATGATATATTATAGCCTTCCTCGATAAATGGGCTATCTAACACCGAAATAATTTAGCAAATCGGACCAGTAGTTCTTGAGATTAGCGCGTTCAAACAAACAAACTCTTCAGCTTTATAATATTATAGATTATTGTGCGTTTCGTAAATCAGTTAAAAGTGTTAAAACAGAGGAAATGTTTGTGTTAAAGAATTGCGTGTTTAATTCCCACACAGCAATCGTGGATATTATAAATGCTAAACTATCCGTCAACATAACAATGGTCGTTCTTTTTGCAATAGATTATTAATTGTCAGTTCATGTAAATCAAAAGACAAGGGTTTTCCATTGATTGATAACTCTAATGTATTGTTTAGACTTTAATCTTCTACTGGAACTTTAGAAATTATTTTCTAAGGACAATATTATTTTTTAGGTATTTTCCATTTTAATACACGAAATACAAATTTCGTACGCTAGTTACTGTTTCAATCCATACTAATATTATAAATGTGAAAGTAACTCTGTCTGTTTCTGTTACTCAATCACGCCTAAGCTACTGAACCAATTTTCATGAAATTTGGTATGGAGATATTTTGATACCCGAGAAAGGACATGGGATAGGTTTTATCCCGGAAATCCTACGGGAACGGGTTTTTCTTTAAAAACGCGGGCGAAGCCGTTGCCGGAAAGCTAGTTTCATATAAATTATATTTTATAGCAACGTACTAAGTACCTACGTCATTGCAGCAAAAACTTATGATTTATCAAACAAAATAAACTATCAAAATTGTTCGGTCGTTCTATACAGTAAAGCAATGATTACGCACATGATATTTTGTGAAATATTTTTACTGTGCTGTTGTTTTTGTTTAGATGGTTCAGTAAATAAACGAGTGATGTATTTCATTTAACATTACATAATATGGTGATTAACGTATTTAAACTTAACCAAATGGAGTTCACATAATAATCTTCTTACAAATACTACACAGAAAAGTTTACGACCTTTTTTCAGACCTTACCTACTATCATAAAATTCGCTCAAGCTGTTTCAGAGGAGCTTGATAGCAAATAAACTAAAATATATTCAAACAAGATTAGGTCACATAGGGTCATTGTGCCTGTTCGCGTCCATGTGCCTATTCGCGTCCATTTTGCGGATATCTTTTAGAAAATTCACGAAAATAAGTATACTTTAAGTAAAATTGTAATAAGAAAAATTACCGATAATACCTCAATGTATAAGAGATATGCACACATATTCAAAATATGCCTGTGCACCGCCTATCCTATTTAAAAAAAATATTTAATTTTGGCTATAAAACGAGAGAGCTAAAACGCGCGGGAAAAATAGTGCGCAGCGTCGCGTTTGACGGTAAGTATCTTATTGTTAAATGTGAATTTTTGAATATGTAACTGTTTCTTTACTTTGCTAACAAAACATGGAATAGTATGGATTATAAATCAGCTTATTTATTTTACAATTAATAGCTAAAATAAGGTGGACGCGAATTACTACACCGAATTTGTACAACTTCCATTTTGCGTCCACGGTGGGCGCAAACTATACCTATAGGGCATAACAATAGAACATATTGCGTCCACATTGTTTTTCATTACGTAGCAATGAATTGTTTGTTAAAATATGTAATTAAAAATAGATAGTAAATTTTTGATGAAGAGTACATGTTGATAATTTGAATTTTCATTAAAATTATTACTACTATAACTATTTTTTCATTTTAAAATGGGTATTCTAAGAATGAGACTAGTATCTTTGAGAATGAGAGTCTTTGTTTTTTGTTAATTTTTTTTAGTTCTATTAATGATGAGAAGATAAATATAAAAAAAGTTTTTCCAGTTTCCTTACAGTGAATTATATTAATAATTATGTTGATTTTAGTTCCGAACCTCAAAGAAAAATCCTTGTAGGATCACTTTGATATCCGTCCGTATATGTATGTCCGTCTGCCGGTCTGTCTTTCTGTCAAGACCCTTTTTCTCAGTAACGCGTGGAGGTATAAAGCTGAAATTTATATTGAGTACTCAAGTCTACGGTCCCTTGAAGCAGTCAAAAAATCCAACTTATAAGCCAAAGCAATCAAAAGATACAGCCGTTTATGCTGCAAATTTTCGCAAATTTCGACATTCGCAAGGGAATCAAAACCTACAGGGTACTTTACGTGAACACAGACACTTGAAGTTCGATACAAGCAACTTCTTATAGCACAAATAAGGGAAACATTGAAAAAAGAATCATTTACAGTTAAAACATATGAAAAAAAAAACTGTTAATACGGAACCCTCGGTGTACGAGTTCCACTCGCATTTGGCCAGTTTTTATTAAATAACTATATTCGCAAATAAATAATTTATTAAAATCTCATTTTTATTTGCATTTATCTAATAAAATATCACCCAATACACTCTTAATTCCTTTTCTAAACTGGTGGTCGCGAACTGGTCCACGGGTGGACGCAAACTGGGTAAAACGCCTAATTCTGCTATTTGTCTAGATAAATAAAAACCACATGATTTTATCAACACAATTGAAAGTAAATCTTAAAATAGACTATGTAATGAACACGTTACATAAATTTTGCGTTGAAATTTGTACTGGAACATTTTTATTTTCTCCTTCAAACTTTCCAACTGCACTAAGTGGACGCGAACTGGCGCAATTACCCTAATTGACATTATAAGAATCTTTATAATCCAAAATTAACTTTGATTAGTGATAATACGCTGATAACAATTCTTATAGTTTCGTAATTATTATTAGTTAATTATTCTCTGTTTGTATTAAGTATTAATAACACATCAATATTAAATAAAAAAAAATATCGATGAAAGCCGGAAGAAAGTTTGTAAGTAAAATAAAAGAAACTAGGTTTAACATATGACAAATGAACATAAAACTTATTATAATTCGTCGTAAAAAAGTACAAATAAAATAAATAATTTCAAGAAAAAGGTCTCCTATGTTTACTTAATATGTCCTAGATATAAATATAATATTTGACAAAGTGAATCCTTCCTATCCTATGTGTATGTGTTTGTTACTCTTTCACACAAATACTACTGAACCGATTACAATGAAATTTAACACACATATAGAGGATAACTTGGATTAACACATAGGATAGGTTTTATCCCGGAAATCTCACGGGAACGGGAAGTATGCGGGTTTTCCTTTGTAAACGCGTGCGAAGCCGCGGGCGGAAATCTAATATATTCATAATTATATGCGAACCTGGATACAAAATTATTTGTTCAAGTCGTTAATTAGTAATTACCTTTTAGACTTTTCTGAAGGTTTTACAATACGCTAATTGAATTTCAAACCTACAGTTAGTCTTATTAATTCTGAGCCTAAATTATTTCGAACCGTGAAATATAAAGGTCTTCCGATTATCATACGCGCACACGATTTTATGTCGTATCCAATTACAATTAGAGTCACTATTGTGCGCTGTTATGTCAAATTATGATTCGTGTTAGGAATCGTGCTAGATTTTAAACAGGTTTCTGTTGGGCTCACACTTGAAGCCCGCAGTACTTTTTTATGATCTGTGCTATTTATATACCACGATGCGATATCGATATATCAAACGATTTTTTGGTCGGTTTTCATTTTATCCGACCAAAACAATAATAAAAAATGTACTTGCTGATTGTGACGTAATCATACTTGGTATTTTGTTATGTTATTGTAGGTAAATATATTATTTAAATATAACAAATATTGTCTTGTTATTTAAAATTATAATTTTTATTATATTAAGTAATGCATTATAGTCCTCATCTAAAAAAAAGGTCCGACATAACGACATAACGTTTTAATAATTTTAAAGTGAAACTTTTATTACATCGTCTCAAACTTTTTGGTCTGTGTAGCGCATGTCGCGTGACGCACGATACGTACGATAATTATCGTACGTATCGTGCGTTTTTTGTTAAATGTCTATACTTAGTGTGAAAAAAAGTTTCACTTTTGCCGTGGTTTCATAAAACCACACAACATTTTTTGTTTATTAGGATTGGTTATTATATTATGTCATTTAGTTCGATTTAATAACACTTAAATTGAATCTATCGAGATTCAATTATTATTTTTTGTTGAATGGCAATTTATCTATATCTATAGGCTATAAAGATAATAGTTTTACGAACTATCCGTTATGTAGTCAGTAGAGAATAATATTATATTGTACATCTTATGTAAGCGTGCTACGTATGCCTTATTGGAATCTTTACATCTTAATGAAATATTATGTAGTTTCATGCAATATAAGAACAGTATACAGTATAGACAATATATAGACTATAGTCTATACTGTCTACTGTATGACTATCACTACATAGTATGAAACAAAGCCCCTTGCTCTAACCCTGTGTCCCGCATAGCATACATAATGCTTAAATCTTGAAAACTACGCATGATGTGTTTTTTTAATAGATAGAGTTGTGGATAGAGTGATTCAAGAAGAAGGTTTAAGTATATAATTTACTAGATTTCCGCCCGCGGCTTCGCCCGCGTTTGCAAAGGAAAACCCGCATAGTTAGTTCCCGTTCCCGTGGGATAAAAACTATCCTATGTGTTAATCCAAGTTACCCTCTATATGTGTGCTAAATTTCATTGTAATCGGTTCAGTAGTTTTTACGTGAAAGAGTAACAAACATCCATACATCCATAGATCCTTACAAACTTTCGCCTTTATAATATATAACTACCTATTAGATATTAGATTAAGTGTTAGACAACGCTTTGGCAAAGCCGCGGGCGGAAAGCTAGTAGAGTATATATAATATTTTACATTTAAAGTTACTGTATAGTTAAATCGTAGATAAAACCGTGTCACTAAACACTTAAAATATTATTTGCACTTATAATATTCCTTGATTTACAAATTGCATGTTTACATGACAATACAAGGGCCCACTCTATATTTTTAAGTGAGTATTCTTTATCTTGTCATACACGAATGTTTTATTGTATTTTTATTTACTTTTGAACGTTATAGGTACATCTCTACAAATAAAATCGCTCAATATTGATAACAAAACCCTTGTATATTTAATAGAAAGGTATACCTGATGTCAAAAATTAACAAAATATTTCTAAACTAAATACCTACATAAAACTAAATACTTATTTATGTTTATTAATAATCCATTATTATAGATGGGTAGATATAACACCATTTACCTTTGAGAACTTTACATCAGTTCACGCACTAAACTGCGTAAAAGCAATAATCGTATCGTAGTCGTCCCGTAAATATTAAATAACAAATACCTAGTTTGCGAGGTTTCATGTAATCAGTAGCTGTATGATATAACTAGCTGTGCCCCGCGGATTCACCCGCATTGTTCCTGTTAGTCTTAGGGTTATGATAATATATGTATAGCCTTCTTCGATAAATGAACTATCCAATACCGAAGGAATTTTTCTAATCGGGCCAGTAGTTCCTGAGATTAGCGCGTTCAAACAAACAAACTCTTCAGCTTTATAATATTAGTATAGATTATAGTGGGTCAGCTCTAACTGGCAATCTTGCTGTGAAACAAGTGTATTATAATGATGCATTTGAAAAAATATACCTAGTTTTAAATATCTATATGTACATTATACAGGTTTGCAACGAATGCGGATAAGATTTTTTATACGGAAGTTTGTTCAAAATTGGATCAAAATATCTGCGTTATAATTTGATTTTAATGAGGTTTAATAAGGGTACTATTATTTGTCTTGTTGTTTGGGCATGGTAAAAATTTAACGTCGTTTTAAAAAGGCTGATATCTATTTTTTTACATTTTTGTAAACAATGCAAACGTTAACTTACAGACATTTTATTGCCGTAACTATAAGTAGGACAATTTATAAACATAATTAAAAAGTTAAGGAATCCCTAGATATAATTTGATTCTTAGGATAAAGTATATAAAGAATTCTGGATAAAGTTATAAAGGATTCTGGACCGCGTGTTTCGTTTTATCGATGCCTGTGCACAATTTTCATTTAGGCGTCGGTCTGTAAAAGGTGCTTTAAAAAATACAGTAGAACCCCGTTAAGTCGAACCTCGATAAGTCAAAAACCTCCAAATCTCGAAAAAATGTTTTGTTCCCTTCCCTTCAAACACGAAAACCTCCATTACTTGAAATCTACCCTCTGTTAGTCGAAATAATCACCGAGTCCCTCCAAGCCATTTTGGTACATATTTTCACTCTATAACTCGAAAAATTAAATTTGACCTCTGTATGTCGAACATAGCAACGTTTTATTTTAAAACCCTTACAACTTGATCATTAGGAATTTATTACCTCTATTGTTCGAACAAAAATAAGTTACCGACTTTAAGAACTTGCCGACAATGAAAGTACACTATTGTTTCTTAGAAAACATTTTAAGAGTAGTTATACGATAATAAATCTATGACTCACGTAAACACGTGTTTGCTTTTGGTGTCAGGTGTTCAATTTTGATTTTGTGAATTCAAAATTTATAAGAATAAACCTCAAACTCTTTATGTCGAATCAAATTCCGCCTAAGTCGAAATCCTCCATAAGTTGAAAACTGTAGTACATATTATGTATTATATGTACTGGAAGTGAAGTACCAATCGCTAAAGTTTTATAGAAATGGTATAAACTATAATCATTATCTCTTCTACGTTAATTTGCAGTCATGCCTTTTTAATTTTTAGCTTGTTACGCTAGACTTTGATTTATTTTTTCACGCAGCTTTTCCTTATTCAGTTTTACCCAAAACGGGATAATAAATTAAAGATATATTTATATTACTTTCAACTCTTTATAGATATATAATTAACAAGAAAATACCATTTATACCTTCTAAAATCTTCGATATATATTCAAATTACCTCTATCTTGTCACTATGTCGGAACTTATATAGTTAACAGGTGTAACATGTAAGTTATTTATTATAATAAAATTACTCTTAATTAAACCTTATTGGGAAAACGTATTTTTTCATAAAAATGTGTAAGGAGTTTGAAATAAGTAGGTACGATATTTATTGCCTTGTTTACAAAAACCTTAACAGCTCATTAAAATATTTTTACAAATTTAAATGGTTTAAATATGTCTAATACTTAAGTAAATTTTATTTGCATTAATGAAGAAAAAAAATTGGTTGTCTGTAAAGTCGGTTTACTGACGACAGTTGAACGTGACAACGTCCGATTGTGCTTCTTTGTCGTTCGTTCCGCGCTCTCGCTCGCACTTCAAGCCTTACATGGAACGCCTCAGAGCGAGGTAACGCCGCATGAGTCATGTTTTTTCGTGCGTGCAGGCGGCTCTATCGAATTATAAGACGTCACGTCACGTCACGTCAAAAAGTTTAACGATACATTTGGCAATTTTTAATGAGTGATTAATCGAGGCTATGATTATAATTGTATTAAAAATGTATTCTGTTCTTAAAAATAGCTCTGGAATTTTTTTTTGAAACTTGTCCAGTAGTTTCAATTTCTTAAAAATAATAAATGTAATCTTTCCAGTTTATAATTAATACAGTAATTATAGGTATTGTTCAAAAGTCTTCATTTACCTTTAAAATATTTATGTCACGTGTGATAAGCTTACTTGAGCTTAATCAAAAGTTATCGTCAATGTTCGATGTTTCTTTTATTAGTAGCACATATAATTATTATGTGCTACTAATAAAAGAAACTTACTTACTTAGTTACTGTATTTCAGCAGATTGACGTTAATCTCTCTTTAGGTATACTGAATTTCCGTGCTATTACAGGGTCTGGTATAAAAGAAGCTGTGTATAAATATGCCAGGTCTATCATACAAAATACATGCTTTAATTTACATAAATTTATATTACTTACAAATTACAATCACAAATATGATTATTACTAGCTTTCCGCCTGCGTCTTCGCCCGCGCATTCAAAGAAAAACCCGCATAGTTCCCGTTCCCGTGGGATTTCCGTGATAAAACCTATCTTATGTGTTAATCCAAGTTACCCTCTATATGTGTGCTAAATTTCATTGTAATCGGTTCAGTAGAATTTACGTGAAAGAGTTTGTTACTCTACACACACACATCCTCACAAACTTTCGCATTTATAATTAGGATTTATTACCAATAAACTTTTGTTACGCGAATGGTTGAACTGTTCAAGTTTCCTAAATCACGCTAAAATATATTGCCAAGATTCATCTTCCATATTTATATAAGATTATTTCGTAACTTAGTACATAATTAATTGCGCAAAAACGTTAATTACTTTTATTTTCATATATTAATGATAAATTGCAAAACTTATTGGATAATATTTTATATAATTTTTTAGAGATGCATCATACATATAATTATATTAATACCTACTTATGAGATATTTAGGAATAAATAATTAACTTAAGATTTTAATATGAACATAAAATTATCTTGTCTCTAGGTAGATACATTTCTTGTTCTATAGTAGGTAACCTTCCTACCTGATACGTAGGTACCTACTTTTTCAAAATAGTGTTTGAATAAAATCCCGTTTTCAATAATTCCTATATATAGTATTACAGGAAAGCTTTTCTCGGGATATCCCATACCTAAGTAGATCCTTATAGAGACATGCGAATCAATGCAATCTATATGTACCCATGTATGGAAGTTTTCGTAACAGTGAAAGTACCTTTGTATAATTATGAGAGGATAAATGGATGGTGCATCCGTGATGTATGTTAGTCTGGTTGGATTTGTGATGTTACATTTTTTATAGAAATCGAGCTGACCTGGCAAAGTTTGCTCTGCCTTCCTGGCGGTAAGAAAAATAAGTGTTGACCATTTCTGAGATCTACCCTGTACAGAGCGCAACATCATTTTATGTATGTCACATCATTTTCATTTTCGTATAGTTCACTTGAAAACGTCGCGCGCGTAGGTACGCTATACCTAGCATACCATTATTGAAGCATATTATTGTTATCTTATCACCGTAGTTTTTATTATATCAGCAGCATCCCCAAGTGTCCTATGGAATTCTGCTATGGGGCAGGGCTGCAGATATTGAAACTATATTTATATTACAGAAAAGAGCCATACGCTCTATATATATAATTTACGTGCTAGGGACTCACTAAGAGATCTCTTTAAGAATACTGGTATCCTCACTGTACCATCACAGTATATATTTAATAATATTTTATATGTACACAAAAACGCAGACTTACACACAAGAGTAGGAGATAGACACTGTTATGGCACAAGGAACAGAAATAAAATTGAAATGCCATTTTACCGGTTAGCTAAAGTTAAAAATTCATTTATGGGTCAAGGTATACTTTTTCACAACAAAATTCCTCATAGTATTAAAGAGTTTAGTAGTGCTAAATTTAAGAATTATGTAAAAAACGTCTTTGTTCAGAGAGCCTATTACAGCATTAAGCAATATATGGAAATTAAAATCCCATGTCAAACATACCAAAAGACTAGAAGACACGATCAGCCAATACTGCCAACATCCGGAAAAATACTCCACATACCAACTACGGAGGAATAGGTGGAGGTAGTTTACAAATAACAATTTATGAATGACCGTCAAGACGTACAACATCTCAGTCTCCCCGTGACCACGCTCGCTGTAAAGTGTTCGAAACGTCGGGAAAATAATATAATGATTAAATCGCGTTTAAAATCCGTTAAAAAGTCTTTAATTTCTAAATGTATAATACTCGCGTAAAATCAAACCCTAGAAAATACAATATATGGAAGATAAAAACCCATGGAGGGTTGTCGGGTGAGAACCGCAGGACAGTTCTTTGGCATATTATGATAATATATACGTACAGTTACTTACATATTTTGCAAAATTAAATTGTAATACTGAAATGATTTAAAAGAGCAACTATGGAGTTTCTTGCCGATTCTTCTCCATAGATACTGCTTTCCGAATCGGTGGTAAATGATAAAAATATGTATTGACGTTTCAAAAGTGCTTCTCGAAGAAGTCTAATTGAATAAATAAATGTTTGAGTTTGAGTGTACGAACCAATCTTTATGGTCCGTCGAGCCGGATAGGCACACAAAATTTCATGACAATCGGTCCAGCCGTATCGGAGGAGTATAGTTACTAACATTTTGAGACGAGGATTTTATATAAATAAATAAAGCTTTTATTCATTCCTTTACTTATATCTAATAATAAATTTTATTTGTTGGTAGTGTGGTTAGTATGAACATAATTCATTTTCTCTATTAACTGATCTAGTCCAAAGGGCGTAATTTTTGATATCATCACTCCATATAAATTTATAAAGAATAGAAAAAATTCGATCACGAGGCGGGACTTGAACCCGCATCCTTCGCGCCATTCCGGGGCGGATGCCTAACCAACTCAGCCACTCGTGACCCGCCTGAGCAATCGAATTTATTCTATCCTTTCAGTTTTATGTGTCTTAAGGGACACACCGCGCGCCATCTATTGAGATGATTTAACAACCATCTCAACCAATATGAAGCACTTTTCAGTGAATACAATATTGTAACGATGGAACACGACCTTTTCTTGAATTTATATTTTTTGGTTTTTAAGGCATTCAAATGCTTTATAAATATAAATTTATAGAGAATAGAAAAAATTCGATCACGAGGCGGGACTTGAACCCGCATCCTTCGCGCCATTCCGGGGCGGATGCCTAACCAACTCAGCCACTCGTGACCCGCCTGAGCAATCGAATTTATTCTATCCTTTCAGTTTTATGTGTCTTAAGGGACACACCGCGCGCCATCTATTGAGATGATTTAACAACCATCTCAACCAATATGAAGCACTTTTCAGTGAATACAATATTGTAACGATGGAACACGACCTTTTCTTGAATTTATATTTTTTGGTTTTTAAGGCATTCAAATGCTTTATAAATATAAATTTATAAAGAATAGAAAAAATTCGATCACGAGGCGGGACTTGAACCCGCATCCTTCGCGCCATTCCGGGGCGGATGCCTAACCAACTCAGCCACTCGTGACCCGCCTGAGCAATCGAATTTATTCTATCCTTTCAGTTTTATGTGTCTTAAGGGACACACCGCGCGCCATCTATTGAGATGATTTAACAACCATCTCAACCAATATGAAGCACTTTTCAGTGAATACAATATTGTAACGATGGAACACGACCTTTTCTTGAATTTATATTTTTTGGTTTTTAAGGCATTCAAATGCTTTATAAATATAAATTTATAAAGAATAGAAAAAATTCGATCACGAGGCGGGACTTGAACCCGCATCCTTCGCGCCATTCCGGGGCGGATGCCTAACCAACTCAGCCACTCGTGACCCGCCTGAGCAATCGAATTTATTCTATCCTTTCAGTTTTATGTGTCTTAAGGGACACACCGCGCGCCATCTATTGAGATGATTTAACAACCATCTCAACCAATATGAAGCACTTTTCAGTGAATACAATATTGTAACGATGGAACACGACCTTTTCTTGAATTTATATTTTTTGGTTTTTAAGGCATTCAAATGCTTTATAAATATAAATTTATAAAGAATAGAAAAAATTCGATCACGAGGCGGGACTTGAACCCGCATCCTTCGCGCCATTCCGGGGCGGATGCCTAACCAACTCAGCCACTCGTGACCCGCCTGAGCAATCGAATTTATTCTATCCTTTCAGTTTTATGTGTCTTAAGGGACACACCGCGCGCCATCTATTGAGATGATTTAACAACCATCTCAACCAATATGAAGCACTTTTCAGTGAATACAATATTGTAACGATGGAACACGACCTTTTCTTGAATTTATATTTTTTGGTTTTTAAGGCATTCAAATGCTTTATAAATATAAATTTATAAAGAATAGAAAAAATTCGATCACGAGGCGGGACTTGAACCCGCATCCTTCGCGCCATTCCGGGGCGGATGCCTAACCAACTCAGCCACTCGTGACCCGCCTGAGCAATCGAATTTATTCTATCCTTTCAGTTTTATGTGTCTTAAGGGACACACCGCGCGCCATCTATTGAGATGATTTAACAACCATCTCAACCAATATGAAGCACTTTTCAGTGAATACAATATTGTAACGATGGAACACGACCTTTTCTTGAATTTATATTTTTTGGTTTTTAAGGCATTCAAATGCTTTATAAATATAAATTTATAAATCATCCGCATCCTTCGCCCCGGAATGGCGCGAAGGATGCGGGTTCAAGTCCCGCCTCGTGATCGAATTTTTTCTATTCTTTATAAATTTATATTTATAAAGCATTTGAATGCCTTAAAAACCAAAAAATATAAATTCAAGAAAAGGTCGTGTTCCATCGTTACAATATTGTATTCACTGAAAAGTGCTTCATATTGGTTGAGATGGTTGTTAAATCATCTCAATAGATGGCGCGCGGTGTGTCCCTTAAGACACATAAAACTGAAAGGATAGAATAAATTCGATTGCTCAGGCGGGTCACGAGTGGCTGAGTTGGTTAGGCATCCGCCCCGGAATGGCGCGAAGGATGCGGGTTCAAGTCCCGCCTCGTGATCGAATTTTTTCTATTCTTTATAAATTTATATTTATAAAGCATTTGAATGCCTTAAAAACCAAAAAATATAAATTCAAGAAAAGGTCGTGTTCCATCGTTACAATATTGTATTCACTGAAAAGTGCTTCATATTGGTTGAGATGGTTGTTAAATCATCTCAATAGATGGCGCGCGGTGTGTCCCTTAAGACACATAAAACTGAAAGGATAGAATAAATTCGATTGCTCAGGCGGGTCACGAGTGGCTGAGTTGGTTAGGCATCCGCCCCGGAATGGCGCGAAGGATGCGGGTTCAAGTCCCGCCTCGTGATCGAATTTTTTCTATTCTTTATAAATTTATATTTATAAAGCATTTGAATGCCTTAAAAACCAAAAAATATAAAATCATCACTCCATCGAATTTTATGTAGAAGATATGAATTTGTAATGGTAACTAGATATTAAACTTGGTACCTACCTACAAACAAGCTGATTGCGTGAATTTTTATATAATTTTCACAGTGGTTCAGTAACTATCTATCTAGTATCTACAATGCTACTAGTTTCATACGTGACCGATATCATGTTAATAACAAGCTATTTATCAATATACACTTGAAGTACCTATGCTTTATATGGTCTTTTAGTATCCTACTATAAATATCAACTCGCGGCGTTCCTCCCCCTCTAATATTTAGGTATACATTTATTATTGAAAATAGTAAAAAATAACGCCGATTTCTTTGTTATGATATAGGATTATCAACTTGCGTGTTTATGATATTAGGTTCTTGGCACTGTTTGTGTGTGTATTCGTGATTTTGTGCGTGGGAGTCGATAGGACGCGGTTTTTCCCGCGCAATTTGTACATTTTTCTCCTATTGGTTGATGACTTCATTGATGTATGGGCTATGTAAAAAAATATCAATTTTTTGTGAGTTTAGTTTATAAAAATAAAGGAAAAAACCTCTTCGTATTTAATTTTACTATTATTATCGGGAAGAAGTTATGTATCAACACCTGTCTTTTTTTTAAGCCTTTTCTAGTTTTATTGACGACTAGCTGTGCCGCGCGGTTTCACCCGCGTGGCTCCGCTCCTGTTGGTCTTAGCGTGATAATATATAGCCTATATTACTAGTGGATAATGTAGCTTTCGAATCGTGAAAGAATTTTTAAAATCGGTCCAGTAGTTTATGAGCCTATTATATTAGTGTAGATAAAAAAGTGAAGAATATTATAAAGCTATTTCCTTATTATTTAAAGTTACAATTTGTTGATGTGAAACTTCTTGGCGCGCTGAGAGTAAAATTTCAAGGTCGCATCATGGCAATACCGTTACGACATGGAGTAAGCCGACGTTATTGTTATCTTTAAGAAGTTTCACTCCTGACACGTATGCTCGGCACACACGCTCTTTATTGAGTCGTAGTATCGTGTTGTATTTGAATATACCTTGTAGAATCCTTGTAGAAGTCCCTATAAGTGCTTCTTAAAAAATATGCCTTTGCATTAGAAGTATCATCATTAATCTTACTTCTATGATGAGGTTGTAAATATATTATGTTATTATTGAAAAATGTTAACTAAGATTTTCATTGCTGCCATTAACTAGTCGCTTCTTATTATGTTTTAAAACCTATACATAATCTATACTAATATTAAAGAGGAAAGGTTTGTTATTATGTATGTATGGTTTTCATGCATAAACTACAGAACCGATTTTGATGAAATTTGGCACAGACAATCTTTAGACCCTGAGAAAGAACATAGGCTACCTTTTATTGCGAAATATGTACCACGGGCGAAGCCGGGGCGGACCGCTAGTGAGTTATAATTTGGCTTTCTTAGGCATATTATGATGAATCTAAAAGCTCAAACTAAAGTTCATTGTGCCTAGTGCGAGTTTTCATCGAGTACGAAACGTTACTATCGCGTCTGCGTCACAGCGAAATTTGTATGGGGAATCAAAGCTTCCCCATACGTCCGCTAGGGGCGCTGTTCGATTTCCCATACTAATTCGGCTGTGACGCAAACGCGATAGTAACGTTTCGTACTCGATGAAAACTCGCACTAGGCACACATAAAGCCGTTTACGCTACAGAGCGTGACATACATAGAAAAAGACATAGGTACTGTATGTGTCTTTTTTATTAAATTATGTCATTTGTTAAATAGTTAGGCCACTAATTGAACATCAAAACATTTACAAATGTTACCTTTTAATGAAATAAATCCTAATGGAGATATTTTTATAGCAGTATGATATTTCGGTTAAAATACACATTACCCACGAATTTTAATTACCTAAGTACTTTATACTTTCTTAGAAGGTCATTGGAATAATTAACTGACTCTTCCAAATGAAAATTGATAAGGGATTTGAATATTACACAACTAATTTAGATTTTTAAGATTTACCATTGTTGTATGAATATTAAAATATATTATGGTAGTGATTAAAAAAAAGACGTGTGGCACTCGGGGAATGCCGCGGTAAAGCTATTGCATAGTATGCCTTCAAGCCTCACCTCCGAGCCCGTCGTAGTGGGGAGCGTGAGGTTTTTTCGTTACGGAATTTTTCGATTCGGTCCCCGCGCTCAAGGCCCGCGATAGAAGCTATGTAATAGCTTAAAAATATTTTTTGACTTTGTTTCCAAAAAACGACGGGGATTCTCAATTTTAGCATATAATATGTAGGTATTGGTCTTTTGGAATAATGTCTTGAGTGCGTAGTAATTACCAGTTTAATTTGATCTCTATTGTAAATTACATGTTTCAAGATAAGTTCAAGAGTGGTGATGAAACCTATTAAATTTTTATTTAACTTGTCTGCACAACAATTTTATAAAGATAAAACAATAATAGACATTTCCCTGTTGTGTAGCCTGTCTGATAACATCAATTCCAGAAAGTTTTTAATAATTTTAAAACCAGTACATTGTCCAAGTAATTGCTACAGGGCTATCTGAGGTTATCCTGTAAAATACTAAAATTAATTAATTTTTATTGTTATTCCCTCCTACTACGTGCTGATTGTAGGGAGATGATAATATGATATGAATACAACTTTTAGAGTCCAAAGTCCATGTGTATATGTACCAGTAACTAAACTTCATATAAATATTAATGATAAATTAACAAAATAGGTATATATTCTTCTTAGTTTGTCATGAGAGAAAGTACATATTATATGGATTTGAGTGTGTTAAATAAGATTTAAAAACACGAAAGATGTGGAAATAAAAAAAATAAAATTATGTTTTTAGGTAGTAGATAAAATTGTTTTATACTTCCTTTAAAATAATTGTGTATCTATCTACTCTGCTATGAAAATAAACACTGCTATTTTTCTAGAAAATTACGAAGCACTTTCATATACATACGTGCAATATTATAGTAAGCATACAGTCGTGAGAAATAACGTTAAAAATATACTATTTTATGACAACTCCTTTATCAAGTGATGATAAAGTTTTACTGTACTTGCACGGTGTTGTATCAAGAAAATTAAATGTATTATTACTTAGATGGTTGGTTTTAACATTTGGCTTATTATCATAATATATTTTATAAACAATTTAATATTATGTACTTCCATAATTGTATAATAACGCAGATTTACTTGTATAGGAAGTCTAGGTATATGCTAATGTAGATTTTAGAGAATTTTACAATTTTTATACTCTGTGATTCGATCAGCTGTTTTTGTGTGAAGGACATCAAAGCATTCATCCTTACAATACTTCACAAATATTGAATTAAATCTGTCGCTTTAAAGTGGGTCAAAAAACATACAAGAATACAAACAGGCAAATCTATACAGCTGAAGAGTTTGTTTGTTTGAACGCGCTAATTTCAGGAACTACTGTTTCGATTTGAAAAATTCTTTCGGTATTAGAAGGCTATATATATCATTACGCTAAGACCAACAGGAGCGGAGGAATGCGGGTGAAACCGCGGAGCACAACTAGTGAAATTATAAAAGCGAGTTAAAAACAGAGAGTTTGTTTCGTACGTAGCTGTTGGTATTTAGACTGATATCTCCACACGTTTAAGAATATTCAAGAAACGTATTCGAAAAACCTGTCCCTAGAATTGGGCTTTCGAATTAAAAATTTCCAAACAAAAATTAATTCTTGTAAAACCCTTATTTGTAGTTTTAAAATTATGCGTATAAACTTAACTTTTCTAACCAAATAATGTTTTATTACTTAAATGTTATTTTTTATGGTTGAACGAAATATCTTATTAAATACCCGACGAGATAAAAATTAATACCTACATAAAATTAACGCGACGCGTGCAACCATTTGTGTAGTAAAATATATTGTTGTAAATAAAAAGAGATTAAATCTAGTACTGTTATACCGTTATTTATTATGTCTATTTAGTATTTTTACTTCAATATAGGTACCTAATGATTAAAATCTTTCCAATGGAAGAAAATGAGCATTATAACCGCGCGCTCGCTTTAAAATATTCCATTTTATTCGCGACTAGCTGTGCCCCGCGGTTTCACCCGCTTTGCTCCGCTCTTGTTGGTCTTATCGTGATGATATATAAGCGTAAACCTTCCTGGATAAATGGGCTATCTAATATCGATAGAATTTTTCAAATCGGACCAGTAGTTCCTGCAAACAAACTCTTCAGCTTAATAATCTAATAACTAATCTAATCTAATATGATGTATGGATGTATGGATGTTTGTTACTCTTTCACGTAAAAACTACTGAACCGATTACAATGAAATTTAGCACACATATAGAGGGTAACTTGGATTAACACATAGGATAGTTTTTATCCCGGAAATCCCACGGGAACGGGAACTATGCGGGTTTTCTTTTGCAAACGCGGGCGAAGCCGCGGGCGGAAATCTAGTCTAGTATAAAGGCGAAAGTTTGTATGGATGTATGGATGTTTGTTACTCTTTCACGTAAAAACTACTGAACCGATTACAATGAAATTTAGCACACAAATAGAGGGTAACTTGGATTAACACATAGGATAGTTTTTATCCCGGAAATCCCACGGGAACGGGAACTATGCGGGTTTTCCTTTGCAAACGCTGGCGAAGCCGCGGGCGGAAATCTAGTATTAACTAGTATAGATAAATATCGTTTGAAACTTGCTAAAATTTTCATTCCAAGAGTAAATATTTTGAAAATTAAACAGTACCTAATATAAAATTAATGTTATTTCAGTATTATCATTAAAATTATGCTTAGAAGTTATTCTAACTATCGCCAAGCAGGTTTTGGTTGGTGATACTATTAATACAACAGGTTTTTAATCAAAATGTATTGGTGTACAGTTTATTGACTTTTGGTTGCTTCTTCACTCATTTGTTTCTTTATACGCATTGTCATACAATTTTAACGGGTTTGAATCGTGATTTATAACACAATAAAGATGTTTATGGAAAAATGGAATGTTTTATAACAATGTTGTAATCGGAATAATTAATTTTGCTTGTACATAAAATCATCTTATTATTAAATCAAATATACCTAGTTCTAACTTTTAATCAAATATTGCAATTTTATGGCATTAATACCTATATCGACAAATTATATCTAAAAACATAGATACATACTGTATTTAGAATTATTTTTTTGTTATTTATTCTGTATTTAGTATTAATTTATTTTTTTTTTGTTTCAGGTAATTTCACTGTTAATATTCTTGGTGAAACGTGAAAACCCAACGAACAGTGAATACCTACCTCCCTACGAGAGAATTAGTGGTATCATTATGAATGTTTATTAGTATTTTTAAGTTAATTATATTCGAGTAGGTACCTACCTATTGCCATAAATATACAAAAATACTTACACGTCATAAATCTTAATCCCATCCATACTAAAATTATGAATGCGAAAGTAACTCTGTCTGTCTGTCTGTTACTCAATCACGCCTTAACTACTGAACCAATTCCCATGAAATTTGGTATAGAGATATTTTGATACCCGAGAAAGGACATAGGTAGGCATATTAATTTTACCTCGGGAAATAGGATAGGTCGGAAAAAATTTGTTTGTTTGTTTGTTTGTTTGATTGTAATGAATAGGCTCATAAACTACTGGACCGATTTTAAAAATTCTTTCACCATTCGAAAGCTACATTATCCACTAGTAACATAGGCTAGGTTTTATCCCGGAAATCCCACGGGAACTGGAAATATGCGGGTTTTTCTTTGACTGCGCGGGCGAAGCTGCGGGTGGAAAGCTAGTAAGAAATAAACGTCTAATTAAAAAATTCAAAATTTTGTTAACATCTCTCTTCCTGTTTCATAAACGTTAGCAAATTACCTACTTTTAACCTGTGGTTTTAACTATATTTTGCGTCAATTTAGAATAATATCAGGTCATTAGGAGTTCATTTGCAATGATCACTTAGTTTTGACGAGAACGTAAGTACGGATTGCGAAATATGCCATTAGGTTGTCTTGTTATTCTGTAAGTGGGAATTCTGCGGAAAAGTTTTGGAAACAAGTAAACTTTAGCTTTAGTTGTGCAACGTCCGACGTTCAAAATGTATTTTTTGAGGTTGATGACGTTTTAATGTTTTATTTCTTGATTAAATGAGATTTGACTTAATTTATGGACGCCCCCTAACCTAAGATGTGGTCGGTAGTATGCGCTTCCCCAATAACCCTTTCACTCTCCTACGCTTGATGACCACTAAGGATAATAAATGTACGAGTAAAGAAAAAAAAAAAAAAACAATTTGCAGATGTATGAAATAGAAAGCGTATTTAGTACTGAATATAAAATACGCTTTTTACAAATATTTACGTATGTAATTTTAATCCAGATTCGCATACTTATTATTTATTACGTAATCGTCCAGAAAAATCTGTCAATCTGAATTGCATCGAAAATAACTACCTACTTATGGCTTAATTACGATAACATGAAACACACAATTCAAAAAAGTACCTTATAGCCCTATTTTAGTACGAAAAACGTAAAAAAATCGATAAAAGAAAAGCCATGAGGTCCCAACAGGTCCGGTGACTTTTACGGACCTTCGTCACACCCACATTTCATAACTACGACTTTTTAATGTCATAACCCTTTACAACCGGTCTGATAAGATCGTGAGTCTTGACTTTAAAAAAATCTGGACCAAAATCAAATCAACTTTTGCGAACGCAACCTGTGCCGATCGTTAGTGAGTCTATCTGAGAGCGCGCGAAAAACTGGTTTATTAGTGTAGACACAAGTCATAACTTGTCAGTAGCCCAGAGGCCGCAGGAAGGATGGCTGCTTTCTTCGACAACGATTCCCGCTCGCGTAAGTACCTAATATTTACGTAATTTAAACAGATATTTAAACAACTTTCTATGTGTATCGTTTGTTTATGAGTTTCTGTAAAGTATATCAAGCGTTTTTTGTACTTTACATCGATAGTTTTATTAGAATCTTCTTCGAAATTTAAACACTCACGGTCGTGTGATACCGGTCGTAGTACGTACAATTAATCTGTTTTGTTGTGGTGCATTTTTAAGTTGGTTTTGAGTATTATGCTTCCTAAATATGGTTTTATTTTTTATTTTAGGGCTTAAGCTTACTGATGACATGATAGCAGACCTTTTAAATGATGGAAATAATTCAGAGTTAGAAGATTTTGACGAAGACGACCTGGAATTATTCGATCAAGATGTCTTATTTAGGCAAACTAATGATGAAAATCACTTTGAAGGGGAGCAGGTCGATGAAGTTGTCCCTGAGAGTTCCTTTATGTCTCCTTCGACGTCAGCTACTCCAGTAGTGCCACAACCTTCTCCGTTGAATGAGATACAAATCCCGCCGACACCAAGAAACACTGTTCGGGCATCTAAAAGATCACGCCAAGGCAATTCAACTTCTGCTACACATGATAGATCCAGCTTATCAGAAGTTGTTCCGGAAGCTGTTCGAGGAAGAGTTTCAGCATCAGCACCCAGGGCAACGAGAAAGAGAGTCTGGAAGCAGACTACATTCGCAGAGAAAGCGCACGACTATCCTGCTCTGCAAATAAAGCCGGTAAGGCGTCCAATTGATTATTTTAATGACTATTTTGACACTGAGTTTCTAGAAGAGGTATCGCGTTGCACAAACGTATATTTCCTACGCACTACAGGCCGTGAACTCAAATGTACAAGTGCAGAGATCGCTAAATTATTTGCAGCACATATCATCATGGGCTGCATTTCTTTTCCTCGACTGCCGATGTATTGGAGAGCTGGTACTAGGTTAGAGCTGGTATCTCGTCTTATGTCACGAGACAGGTTCCTTGTCCTTCGTAATGCACTCCATGTTATTGATTCTGACATTCCGGCTGCAAATGATACAGGTAATCCGCTATGGAAGGTACAACCTATGATCGACAAGGTAAAACAAACCTGTAACAAGTTGGAAAGAGTGCCGGGATTTTACTCTATTGACGAACAAATGATCCCGTTTACAGGGCGCTGTCAACTACGTCAAGTGGTAAAAAATAAGCCGCGACCTGTAGGCCTGAAAAACTTTGTTTTGACTACATCTGAAGGACTCATGTTAGATTTTGAGATCTACAGAGGTGCTAGATCTACAATTGGTGATTCAAGTCTCGGCCTCGGTCCCTCTGTGATCTTACACTTAGTACAAAAGATTCCTCCCGGCAGTTGTGTGTACCATGACCGATATTTCACCACTGTTGCTTTGATTGAGGAAATGGACAGGTTAGGTCTGCATTCAACTGGAACTATAATGCAGAACCGGATTCCCGATCGAACAACACTAAAATTTAAAAAAGATTCGGAGATGCAACGAGGAGAGACACAGCAATTTGTTTGTGAGCCCACCGCAATAGTAAAATGGAAAGATAATAAATCCGTTTTACTAGCGTCAAACTGTACTGCTGGCGAAGACCAATCAAACGTTAAGAGATGGAATAAACAACAAAAAACATACGTCGATGTTCCAGCCCCAAAAGTTGTGAGAAATTATAATCAATACATGGGTGGAGTCGACGTACTTGATCAGCAGATGGAATATTACCGAGCTTTTATTAAAACCAAAAAGTGGACGTTGAAAGTTCTCATACACTTCTTGGATCTTGCGCTGGTCAACTCTTGGAGGCTTTACAGAAACGATTGTTTAGCCAATAAGTTACCTAGAAAAGAATCACTGGCTCTGCTTGATTTTCGTTTGAATGTTGCCGATAGCTTATCCTGCATACCAGATCGTCTTCGTAGAGAAGAAAATGAGGATGATTTACCATCTGTCCCTCGCCGACATTATAAAATATTCAGACCAGCTAATGCTCCATCAGAAGCAAAGAGGTATGACGGATATGAACACTATCCTGTCTTTGATGACATAAAAGCACCCAGATGTTGTCGAATGGAAGGTTGTGGAAGTCGCTCTAAAATTAAATGTGCCAAATGTGATGGGTATTTATGTTTGTCTCGTGACAAAAATTGTTTTATGTCCTATCATGTTAAAAATATGTAGTCTTTATCTTTATTAGTATCTACTAAGGCTGATTATTGTTATAATTATGGTTCCTACTGTACTGTCTGTACTTGACATTACAATTACATACTTTGATCTCCTAGAAGTTAATATTTATTATTAAGTTTGATTTTACTCGTTATTGAGTCTTGAAGACTGATTAAAATTATAAAAGAATGTTGAATATGTGTTTTTTTATTAAAATAAATATATTAAAATATGAAATTTTCTTTTATTAATCTATAAATAAATGTAAATAAATCGATGAGAAGAAACACTCACGATCATGCTACTTACAAATTATTCCTGAGACTCACGATTGTGAGGGTCTGATTGCTGGAGACCAGCACGAACAGGATTTTTTTAAATATTTTTTTTACATTATAAGGACCATAAGGAAAGGACAGAATAAGATTTTAACTGGTTTTGACAAAATTTTTGCTCCCGGTTGTAAAGGGATAAGTAAAATGCTGACGACCGCGAATGTTAAATTAAAGAGAGAGTAAATGTTCTATCCTTAATATACCCTTTTTTATCCATATATAGTTTGTTTTTGACCGACAGCGGCAAGAGGGTAAAGTTTTTGAAGTGAAACTTCTTTAGGCGCGTTGAGAGTAAAATTTCAAGGTCGCGTCATGGTAATACTGCCACGTCATGGCAATACTGTCACGTCATGGAGTAAGTCGGCGATTTTGGTATCTTTGAATCTTGCCAAAGATGTTTCACTTCTGACACCTGTACTCGGCTAACACGCTCTTTTTATCCATATAATATACCTATAGTAGGTATGTAGTTTGTTTTTAACCGACAGAGAGGGTTATATGTTTTCGTATGTACATTTTTTTTTGAGGAACCACATGTTATACCGTTGACGAATTATAATGATTAGATTTTTACTTGAAGTTTCGTGACACTGACATATCAATAAGTTTTGTAAAAACAGCGAGGCGCCGAATTTTTTGTTCTCGGCTTCTTGTTGTTTGCTTCCTCAATTCAATTAATCATTTAACTACTGAAGAACATATTATTAAATACACATATCTATTAACTATACTAATACCTACCTAATTACCTATACCTACATATATACATAAGCTGAAGAATGCGTTTGTTTGTTTATTTCATCGCGCTAATCTCAAGAACGGTTCAATTAGAAACATTATTTCAGTATTCTATAGTTCATTTATCGAGGAAAACTATAAGCTGTGATCATCACGCTAAAACCAATAGGAGCTTAGAATTGCAGGTAAAATCGCGGGCCACAGCTAGTAAACACGTAAACTTTTAATTCAAAATTCCTCTTCGTAGGTGATTGAGTGAAAACAATAAACCATCTTCAAATAGGTATAAAAGAAACCTGATTATTTATAGCTTACTTAATTTACAACAAATATTTACATGCAAATTATAGTTATGTGTATGTATGTTTAATTGTCAGTTGTCACTGTTAATAAATACAAACATCTACATGGTTACATTTTAAATAAATATACTCATTGATTTTATTCTTATAGAAAACAATATTATTTATCTTATGTTTCATAAGAAAATCATTCACTACAATAACTTGAAATGTTTACAAAATTCACGGAACTCGGAAAATAACCAGCCATCAAAACAAATTAGTTTTTTTGATTATAAACGGAGTGTTGAAAAAAACATTCATATTGACTTGCTTGGATAATGATTCTGTGGGCTTCTTATAAACATCACAAGAGAACAGGTAGAAATATTTAGCCTTTGTTTTTCTTTGTAATGCTATCTACTGTGTTTAGGATTTGTTTTTAACCGATTTAAAAAAGGAGGAGGATCTCATTTCGACCGTATAGGTAATATATTAAATAAATAGGTTCACATTTTGAAGTGAAAACTTCTAGCGGCGTTGGGTATAAAATCTTAAACTCGCGTCAGGACACGTGGCCTGATCGAAAAAGCGTTTTTATTTTTAAGGAACGTTAATAATCAAGTTTTCACTTCTGCCGGCACTCCCGGAGTGCAACCCGTCTTTTTTTTATATGTGTTCGGGGATATCTTCATGGTTTATGAACCGATTTTGATAAATTGTTTGGTTTTGCCTTTCTACGGATTTTGGAGTTATCGCTATCGAGTTTATCTTATCTAGTAGGTCAGTTTTAATATACATTTGTATAATCAGGTAATAGGGTGAAAAGAAAAAAAAGTCAAACGCGGCGAAATTTGAAATATCCCTCCACACCCTTCAAGGAGACATGTGACTTCACTCGATGTTGTTTTCATTTACCTGTAAAATGGACGATCTGTGTAAACCCTGAATGAAACCTAGCACTCACTTTAAAGCAATCCAAAAATAAATTAGGATTATTAAATTGAACGTTATCTTTCTCCAAAACACAAATTAGATTTCTTCAATAACAGCCCAAAAACTTTCGATTTGCTCGCTCTCTGACCTGAGTTCTAACAGAAAATTTTCAAACAACAGTAAGACAGCGAAACTAAAAGTCACGCTGCCTTGACATCACTAAGAAAAACATATTTAATTATACATTACTGAGTTAAGAGTTTTCCGTAGTACGTACCGGGTGAGGCGGGTTAAGGTGCTAGCAATTAGCAACGCCTTGAGATATCTATACTAATACCTATTATACAGCTGAAGCGTTTGTTTGATGTTTGAACGCACTAATCCCGGGAACTACTGGTCCGATTTGAAAAATTATTTCAGTGTTAGATAGCCGATTTATCGAGGAAGGCTGGCTATATATCATCACGCTAAGACCAACAGGTGCGGAGCCACGCGGTTGAAACCGTGCGGCACAGCTAGTTCATGGATAAAAACTTACCTTACTAGCATATTATATCTACTATATTACTAGTTTTGCTTGTGTATTGAAACAATGGACCTGGTATTGATTTACGTGGTGTAGGTCTAGTTGTAGAAAGGTCTAGAAGTAATTTCGATTAGAGTGAAGACTTCTACAAAGATAACAAAACGTAGGTAGTAACTAGTACCTAGTAATGTTGATTAATTTGATAATTGTGGTGGAGATTTACCACAGTTGTAAGTAAATAAAGCAGCAGGATCAATATAATTTATTCGACTTTATTTGGCATAATAAACAGTTCAGTACCTAATTGAAAATACCTGCGTAGTAGGTGTAATAGTTTGTTATTCATGTAGAAAGAGCTGGAAGGAAATTATGAGATAAAATAAAAAAAAAAACCGTAGCAACAGTGATGATTTATTTTTTCAGTGTACCTAGCTTTTAAACATTAGGTAGGTACTTAAAGACTTATAAAACTATTTTTTTTTAATATAACAGACAATGTTTATATAGAAATAATCATAATCTAGATAAAGGTCTCTATGCAAGCTATGACGTTAACCAAAGGTTAACTATATACAGATTATCGTAAGTTATTCATAAGCTGAACAACTATATTATAAACACTATAATTATTATAAAAATATAACCATAGAAACTCTATACTTGAACATTCAACTTGAAGGGCCAATAAAGAATATTCTAGAATAACCGAAATACTTCAGAAAATATTCTACACAGTCAATCACACTGTCGATTTATCGACAATATTTTGATACATAAAACTAATATACGAGATACACTACAATATTTTGATACATAAAACTAATATACGATTACAAATTCAATATACGAGATACAACATAAATTTTATTAGTACAGTTTAATTAACCAAACTACTGGGACGGTATTGGAAATATTCGTCGCTAATAATTTATGTGAGAAATATTATAATAAATGACTTTTTACTTTCTCTAAACTGAATATCTAACATCGAACATGGAATTTCTGTGACATAAATTGTATCTAATGTCTCGCCTAGACAAGTAATTAAATGCAATCAAAATAAATTTGTATTATATTAGCACTCAACAAAATCAGCCTAAAATCTACCTCTTGAATCACCATACCCATTAAAAATCGTATCAAAATCTGTTGCGCAGTTTTAAAAATTTAAGCATACATAAGGACAGAGAAAGCGACTTTGTTTTATACTATGTATGTACTTAGTGAAGTAGTGATGTTCTATAAAGGAGTAAATAAAACGATTTTCTGTTGAACATAGTATGTCAAAATTGGTCAGCTAATAATAAAATACAATGCAACACATTTTAGTCCATCCGCTATCGCAATTGAGCTAACACCAGGATAAATAGTAAATACATTGTAATGAGGTTTAATTATCTTAAGTGTGGGCAATACTAGGCTGTTTCCACGTGCATGTAGATAATTATTTTTAGGGTTCCGTAAATATAGGTGCAATTCTTGCGAATTACTATTACGTGTAGGCAATCGATTGAAAGAAAATCATAAATATTCAAGCGTAGAGTGAACAGGTACCTTCTAGGGAAGCGCGAAAAAAAATATTACGACTTATTGAGGTCTAGTTAGGTGAATAGAAAGAATTAATTAATTTTTTTCTTTTTAAAAAGGATTAGGTACATCGTTGTACGCTTATAATGATGTTTTTGCTCATGTTTAGATTATTGTAATCTAAAACTAACGAACCTACGAGTAGGTTGCATAATATACATACATACTGCATATCAGTAAACGAACGCTTGTATATATATACAAATCCCTGCCTATTAGTAGGTTTTGGATTTTTTTTATAAAATTATGAATAAGCATATTCTTACATACTTTGTCCTATTAATTGAATCCAAAAGGATGAGCTAGACCAGAAATAATATATGTTATATTATGTGATGATATTTCCGTTTAAATTCTTAAAACAATGATGTTTAATAAACTATGATCTATGTCCGCTTTTGCGGTTTTTGATAACAAGCTGATGTTTTTAATTGTAACTCTAATTATTTATAAATGACCTAATAGTTTATACTTATTGTAACGTTGCAACATATTTATGTTTGTTAATTTGTAACTGTTAATGGTTATTAAAACAAATTAATAACACGTTCAAGTGCATCTTAGTATTCCTTGTTTTTTAGAAGTTATTAGTCTTTAATTGGTCTGATTTCTGTGAAAAATTATAATACATTGTGTATTATTTTGTATTTACTATGTAATCGTATTACAGATAAAGTCTCAAAATCTGTGTACCTAGTTAATCTATACTAATATTGTAAAGCTGAAGAGTGTATGTTTGTTTGTTTGAACGCGCTAATCTCGGGATTTTCTGGTCCGACTTGAAAAATTATTTCAGTGTAAGTTAAGTGTTTCAGATAGCTCATTTATCGAGGAAGGCTATAGGATATAATATAATATCATCTCGCTACGACTAACAGGAGTGGAACCACGGGGGTGAAACCGCGCGGAGCAGCTAGTATACAATATATTTGTACTAGAGATTTGAATAAATTAGCTCGATATCTACTACTTCTTAGGCAATATAAAAATTTAATGTTTGTTATCCCAAATAAATAAAATACGAAATATGGCTGAATTAACTTTAGTTACTTTGTCACATAGACAAGAAGTAGAACACAAATAAATATTAATTAGCTATGTACATATTATGTATAGAGAATAAACTGCATTAATGAACATCTTTGATATTATTTCACACAGTACTTATATCTTGTATGAACGTACGTACTGAGAATAAATCAAAACCGGTCAGATTCTAAAGGTTATATAATTTGAATTTTGAACGGTGGGAAGTGTGAAAATATTTCAATTGTGTTAAAGTGTATTTGAGGTTTAATCTAAGCTTTTTATCTGTATTTTGATGTTAGTGTTCTATAACATACTAGCTGCGCTTCGCGATTTCACCCGCGTGGCTCAGCTCCTGTTGGTCTAAGCGTAATGATATTATAGCCTATAGCCTTCCTCTATAAATGGGCTATCTAACACCGTTAGAATTTTTCAAATCGGACTTATCAATAAATGGAACGATTTACGCTGAAAATACGTATAGTTGCCTATAGTTTTACATATTTGGAATTACCCATCCATTATTACCCCCAATTATTCTATATTTAGGCATATTTACCTACTTGATAAACAACAGTTATCAAAACTTACGTATTTTAATTTTTAATTCTACACAAGCATAGATTTCCTCAATTTCCTCAATTGAAAAGATCACAGAGATAGACCATGGTTATATAGCAGTTATATTGACTATTAAGAATTAGGTAACGTGATTATACTCATAATTTTTAATTAGATTTGTATGCACCCACCGTGGATTTTATTTGAATAATTTTCAGATAATGCGTCATGGTTTATAGTTTTCTGTTTAGTTAAGCTTTGTTTGGTATTATTTTATGGGAACCTCGTAAATTTGTTCTTAGTTATTAATTGTAGTTTTCTTTCTACCCGCGGCTTCGCTCGCTGGGTCTAAAACTAAACAATTTATTTTATCTCAATCTCAAATTTAAACATCGATTTATTGAACTAGACTTCGTTTAGAAGTGCTTTCGGATCGTCATCATACAGAAAAATAATCTATCACGGTTCGAAAAGCAGTTATTTCCGATTAAGAGTTTATAGGTAGATACTAAAACCTTCCTTTATAACCACTCTATCTATGATCAAAATCGCATCAAAATCCGTTGCGCCGTTTTAAAGATCTAAGCAGGGACAGACAGCGGTAAGCGACTTAGGTTTATACCTACTAGTGTTTGTCGTACTCATAAGTGAATATTTACCTCCAAATATCTCGGTAATGTGACCCTTTAGGGTACTATGTTATGGGACATTTTTTGTTCGTCTATGTGTCCTCTATCCATACATACCAATTTAATACTAGATTAGTCAAGGTATACTGATACTGCAAGTAGGATTTACTTCGAATATAATAATATTAAACATCTGAAACACTTTTCTTAGTATTACCCACAGTATTACCACACCCCGGACACTCCATACAAAATTATAGTTTTGACAGTCACACTGTAGAGACTGCAAATGTGTGTGTAAACTCTTTATGGTTGGCACATTTGTGACTAGCGTAAAAAAAAATTCGCGTTTTTCTGATGAAATACATCCGTAAACAGCACAATATCTAACCATTTTCTACGAAAAACGATAATCACAAATCCAAAATAATAAAATTGCTTTAAGTCAATTTGATTAATGTTGTCAATCTTCGTTGCGTTTCGTCTAAAGACGTCGTTGGTATCGTCCTTGCGGGGAAATGGGTACCATAACATGTCTGATCGTGCGGGGTGAGGTAAGTATTTAATTTTGGCGGGAGGCGGAGAGTGTCCGTTCTGTAGCGTTTAGCTACTATTATGTATTCTGTGGTATTACTATTCACAGAGCAATCATGCAAGAGAGAACATTAAATAAAAAATATCTTATAATAAAACTTCTTCTAAATTAGTGCAAAAATTATATTGCATTATTACTTCTTATAAGCAGGTATTGATAATCTCCTTATTTGAAGTTAAAAATATGCTTATTATAAAAAAAAGCTTTGAATTAATTAACTTATTTTTTTTATTCTGCATTATGTTGACAACGATTCGTTGTAGCCAAGTCAGTTATATGCTTATGTTTAATTTTTCTTGAGGCCACCATTTTGTTATAAAATTGTTTGGCGTGCATAAAAATGTTTTTTTTTTATGGTTTTCCAAAAAAACTTAAAACTTTACTTCATACATATTCTATTTATCCGTGTAGTCTCTTAGGTAGAGACGCAAGTTTGAAGTTTAATTATCTACTTATCATAAAAAAGTCAGCCTTTTTCAAACTGGTAATCATAATTCATAATATACAATATACATTATTATAGGTTTGTATCATATATCGTATAGGGTTGTTTTTAATGTATTAGATGAATAGGTTATTTGGGCTTTTTTAATAATAAAAAGGCTTGTTTTAAAGTTTAATCGCTTGACAAAATAGAGGTGTAAAAACACATGTAGGTTATTCAGTATTAAACATCTAAAAATAAACATATATTAGTAATATAAACTTTGTGGATCAACACATGAATAGTAAAATAGTAAGGAATATGACGTCATCATTGAAATTAAACATTTTGTGACGTCCGTGCATAATATAATACATATTTGCTTTTTAAACTAGGATTGATTACAAGGTTTGTTTTGATTTAAAGCAGGCTAATAGGTTATTAATATTTATGATAGAATTTTTTTGTTCTATTAATAATGTATGTAGGCAAATTAACTAGTATTGAATTTCTTTAGAACTTTTAGGTAAATTTTCCAACCTTTTTATAAGAAAACGTGTCGTGTATTGCCATTTTTTGTTGTATGTGTTTATTTTAAAAAATATATATAATTTAATATTTGAGTGTAATTTATTTTCGAAAATTTTAAAATTTTTCGTTATGAATAATAGCAGTCAATAAATAATTGCATCTTTGAAATTAAATATTTACCAAAATAAATTGAGAAATAAATTGTAATTGTGCTTAATGTTTTGGAAAATATCGCAAAAAAAATTACACATTATATTTTATAATTGGCATATTTGAAAACTAAAAAATATTTTCATATATTTTCTACGCTGGTACAGTACGCGTAAAAAGAACGCTGGATGAAAGTGATGGGGTGTGTTTGGGCATGGATCGAGTTTTGCACGTAAGCTATGTGCCGATTATTTTATTTTTGAACTAGGCTCGCGAATCGTGGCTTCGCAACTACCTATTTGTTATTCTTATACCACCTCATAACACCAAATAGACCAATAAATCGCCAATGCGCAGCTTAACCGTCAGCGTTCTTTTTACTTGACGCGACCTGTATAAAAACTTTTCATTTCCAAATACATAACCGCATAACACTTATCCGTGCACTTATCCTTGACCAATATTGCTAATTAACAAAAAAAAAACAATAGAAGGTTGAATTTAATTTTATATTGCACAGGTAAAATATAATTTCACATCAAGTTGTCTTGGATTTCCGGTTTTATTCAATGTCTCTGAGAAAACCGCTGAGTTATTACGATTGTAGACAACTGATGGATAATTGAGGTGGTTGTGTTGACATTTTAAATCATGTTCTTGTGGGACAAAGAACGGTTGTTTTACATGTACTCAATTAAGGAGCAATTGAATTTTTTAAACGTTTGACAGATTTGTTATGTTCGCTTATGTAACCTTCGTGTATCTGGTCTATAACATCATACTATTTCGTAAATATTTGAATATAATTTATAAAAAAAAAATAACTAAAGATCAGTTATCAAAACTATAGTTAAATCAAAGCAAATACATTATTTTTTCACATTACGTACGTAGTCGTAGTATGTTACAGTTGGCAGTAGCTTAAATATTTATCACGGAAATCCTGCAAGGATATCCTCACACTATCTTACGAAGTTTCGAGAACAAAAACTTTCGGCAACAACTTCAGTCACTTTCGAATTCATGCATTTAAGAAGTAGCAAATGGGTCTGTTATAGAGATTGCTTACACTGCAGTTACCCTACTGACACTTGGTTTCAACATTAGCAGTACTAACAATAGCAAGTGACAGACTATATTACATTGCAGTTACCCTACTTGCACTTGGCTTCAACATTAGCAACTACACCAACAAGGCGTTTGCACTTAAATTGCTACAGAAAACATGACTTAGAAGTTCTGCTTCTGTGCTTAATGCATTAAGGTAACCAAGAACATATTAAGTCATACCTATATAGAATGCATTAAATTAGAGGGTGTCTAACAATTAAACTACGTAGTCAATAAAACGAAACTTAACCTCGATCAGAATTGAAATAACAAAGCCGTTGCAATAATAGCAATAATAACAAACAGAAACATCGCCTTGATTCATAAAGAAAATCGATACAACAGAATCTACGGAATGTTGCTAGATGCAAATCAGTAATTAATAAAACCGGCCAAGTGCGAGACGGACTCGCGCACGAAAGGTTCCGCACTATGGGGACCCCCCTTAATATCTTACTTTTTTAATTTATAGTATTTGTTGTTATAGTGGCAACGGAAATACATCATTTGTGAAAATTTCAGCTGTCTAGCTATCACGGTTTATGAGATACAGCCTGGGGACAGACAGACAGACAGACCACGAAGTCTCAGTAATAGGGTCCCGTTTTACCCTTTCGGTACGGAACCCTAATAAACACACGAACACACTGGTATCATTCATTCAGGTTGTTCAACCGTGAACACGTGTTGATGGTGCCATCAGCCATGTTATAGCTTCAATTTCATATGTATTCTATAACTTGACGTTTTATTGCTAATCTTGAATTCCACTGTGTATATATATAAGCATTATTACGTATCATTTTGTATGGATGTTTTCATTTGCATTATTTAATCGTCTACACTGGATCGTCTTGTTCCTATGAAGTTATCTTTTGTTGTAATTGCGTCCACATTAACATCTATCCAAGTTAGTATACTTCGTATGTCATTAATAAACTGTTTATGACTGCCTAATTCTAATCAATGCTTTTTTCCAAATTGTAGCTACAATGTACTCACTCATGTATTTGAAATTGTCGATAAAACTCACGCCGTCTTTCTAGGAAAACCATTCTATTTATGTTTATTTATTTCATTCCTTTCTCTTGTGCACGTCTCTTAATTTTTTTCTCGCCTATAAACGCATTAAGTTTACGTTTGACGTTATCGTTAAATGACTCCATTCGTAACATCATACCACCAGCATACCTTCTTGCATCATACTAATGTCTTTTATTTAAAATATCAATGTGACAAGGGACAAACCTGCGCCCCGCGAGTTTAGGGGTACCTAAACTGCTTGTAGCGCGCTCCTAAACGCCGGGAGTTGGCTTACTTCTTTCATTTTACTATGGTAACATCGTCATTTCTTATATGAATTGTACGCTTAAAGTGGCTACATGCATATGGCTTAAGAACCCTTCCTACTTCTGTATATTAAAGTTACAATATTAAACTTCTTTTGTCCTACATGGCCTAGTAGGTACCTTTGCTCATGTGGGTGTTAGCGCTATTTTAAATTTTCCTTTCGATGATTCACTTATTACCTCTTCTTCTATAGGTAAATTTCATTGCTCTGCTAAATTATTCTTTGTTTTTTTGAATAGTTTCCGTAACTACACGTTTGTTGTTTTGGTTTTTTTTTGTGTTTTCCTCATGAGTCACCAAAATCTTATCTTTCGTTAATTTATTATCATCTGAATGTTTGCGAGGTTAAATAACTGGGTATTTGTTTTATAATCCATTAGTAAATAGCAACATTATTAGCAAGATTTATTTTATTACCATATCTTTGCTACTTTGGTTGACAAAAGGCTCATGTGAGTCTTTCACTTATATGTTATAATATACCTATGTAGACGAAATATAAAGATTGATGGTTCTTACTATAAATACAAAACTTTTAAGTGTTTAATTCCTTTCTAGAATCATGTTCAAGAGACCTTGATTCTTTACCGTTTCTGAATAGAGACCTACAGAATGTTCTGTAGAAGAGCATACTTACTATATTTAAATGATAGCACAGAATTGACCCTTGCAATTGAGTTGCGTATAAATAAAGAACGGTTAATTTAACTTGTTCATTCTCAAGCAAAACATTAGTTAAAAACAGTTAAACTACCTATAACAAAACTTCCCGTGACAACGATCCAAGACATCCATTACCAAGCGGTTTTGCAAGCAATGGGTGCGTAATAGGAAATGACAGATACACGCAAAATGGATATGTTATATATTTATAGATACATAAGTGTAGTTGTAGCACGCGACACTGCTCGGCTCGTGTAACAAAGCTGTTTATATGTATAGAACGCCGATTAACCGAATCGGTACTAAGCGTAAAAAAAGTTAAAACAATAATTTAGTGTTCTGTTTCTGTTTATTCTATGTGAGACAAAAACATAGGTGCAATCAAATAAGATAAAACGATTAATAACATATCTAGTAGCAATCAATGTATGAAACACTACTCAGCATTGAATGATTGATTTCAATCGACACAGTTCAGTATAATATACCTTTTTATAGGCTAATTGGCAGGGTATAAGACCAATAGCGTAGGCTAAAACTGTAGTTACTCCTGCTTATAATTTTCCCTTCTTTTTTAATAATGACGTATAGGTATAGGTATAATTTATAAAAGATCGATAGACATAGACACTAGAATTAGAATCTAGATACGCTATTATCTAGATTTAAATTCTAGTAAAAACATCTGGATTATAGACCGTTTTGTTTATAATTAAGAACAATTTCGTGGTTTTTCCAACCATTACGTGAAGTGATATATTTTTATGTAAATCACTAGATTGGTTTCCATTTAACTGCACCCTTGAGGTTAACGAGATTGGACAAATCCTAAGAATATGATTGCAAAACAAATTATATTGGTGCATAAATATGAATGTGGGAATTTTATAACGTAGTATGGGAAAACCTTATTTCGTTATTAAGCTATTGCATAGCTTCTATCGCGGGCCTTGACCGCAGGGACCGAATCGAGAAATTCCGTAACGAAAAAACCTCACGCTCCCCACTCCGACGAGCGGAGGTGTGGCTTGAAGGCATAGCATGCAATAGCTTTACCGCGGCAGTCTCCGAGTGCCACACGTCGTTTTTACAATGTTGCTTTAGTTATCTCTATAATAAAATATAGTGTAATAACTGTGTATACATTGAATATATCTACAAAAAGTATATTTCAGCTTACGGATGTTTAAAATGCGAATGTAAAAAATTATGTATTAACTAGCTTTCCGCCCGCGGCTTCGCCCGCGTTTTCAGAGAAAACCCCGCATAGTTCCCTTTCCCGTGGGATTTCCGGGATAAAACCTATCCTATCTCTCAAGTTGGATCAAACTGCACATGGTGTGTGAATTTTATTATAATCGGTTAAGTGGTTTAGGAGTCCATTGAGGACAAACATTGTGAGTTGTGACACGAGATTTATATATATTAGAAAATATGAGATGTTAATTAGTTTTTTTACTGCAAGTTTTAATTAACGATTTTTATAGTAGATACTAGATAGCATTGTTAATATGCATAATATTAGTAAAGTTATTAACCAAAATGTTGTGATATGCTTACCTCTGCAATTACGGTCCAACTTTCACTTAAGAAAATCGTTTCAAAATAAATGAAGAAAATTTTAATAGGTACTTAATCATAATATGTACCTACTGATTACCTACTACAAATGTACTTTGGAAAATATTTACGATTTTATAAGAAAAATCTACATTACAAAGATTATTTCGGGGTCTGTAATTGGCAAAGCAGGTATAAAGCTTATAAAAGCTTGTCTAAATTACTAAAAAGACTTCTTCGTCTTTTTTATAAATGTCTATGTGTAGGTATGTATCCTATGTTCAATATAACATTAAAGTTACTACTAATTTAAGGGAATATTATTTACAGTTAACAACTTTACAATACGTACAAGGGCGCACTATTATAAAAACGTAACTAAAATCAAAATGGCCGCCGTTCCCGCCATTGTCGGTGACATTTGACCGGAGCATGCGCAATGGGATCGCGACCCAACTTTACATACAATGTGTACTACCTAGTGTGGCAACGCTCACATGAAATTTAACTTTTTTTGCCCAAATTACAAGGACGACTTCGACTAAAACTTAAATTCGCAGAGTCATGCGAAATGATCGCGGAATAATAAGCTTGTATTTATGTCTAGACGATTTCACAACGATGTTTTCTGAATATATTTTAGTATAAAATAAACAAAACAATTGTTCTAAAAATACATTTTTGACATTCCTCGATGTTTTTTTATATGTATTTTACATCGGAATTTTGAAATATAAGTATAAATCTTAAAATAGCTTCATAAATTAATTTCAATAAATCAAACCAATACCCATTAACTTGATAACTAACCTTCCTAGCTTACCTTGTAAGCTAAATTAATAACGTTAAGCACAAATCGTAATTGAATCTTCAAATCGTAATGAATTGAAGCTAATTGCGTAAATAATTGTATCAACATCATTCGACGTTCGGTCGGCCATGTTTGTTTACGATAATAACGCTCATGATTGGTTGGCTTAGCGCATGCGCGGTGGCGATGTTTTCATTCGTCAGCGTCACGGGCTGAAATTAGAAACATGTGGGTCGTAAACTGATTTACTGGGAAGTGGGAACATTATATGAATTATTATGTACACTCAGTGTAGGTATTAGAATGCTGTGGGTGCAATATTAGTAGGTATGATTTAGCGAAAAATTGATAAATGTTGCCAAAATCCTTTGAGAGGTAATATTAAGTATTTTAACCGGAACAGGTATTAATGAATATAGCAACTAGAACCAGTTACTCCTTTTAATATATGCTATTTGTTATACCTTCATCTTTCTGCCAGAGTATTGATAAAATCTACTTAGCAATTCAGAGATATAAGACCCTTATTTAACTGCACACATTTTTTAATTTCTATAAAATATAAATTAAGTTGAGAACAAAGCCTATCTATTTTTCGAGTAAGAAACAAGCGTTATCAAATAATTATTTCGATTCGTCATTATCATCTTTTCATAATCATTGAAAACCTTGATCTTGGAAGGATGAATCATTTTTATCAGCGATAAAGTCCTGTTTTTATTTTTAGATATGTTTATTAGTCATGTGTATTTGTAATGATAGGTAAGTTTTTTTAACTGATTTCCTAAAACCGGCCAAAACGAACAAGTTTAGTGAGCTGTACGCCTATCTAATACCTTCTATTAGTAGGTAATCATGGTTATGCAACTACTAAATTTTTTCTTTCGTTGTTAAAATTAGTTTAGTTATCGTAAAATTTAGGGTAGGTACTTCATCCTTAGGATCTCTTATTAAAGTTGGGACTATATTCAGGTACTCTTCTTTTTATATAGTTTCTAAGGGTAGTTCTTATAAAGATTTTAGTTTGAAGGGTGATTGCAGGTTAGATTTGTTATTTTAAAAGTGTATACAGGATGTCCTACTGTTGGTATACTAAGCTCAAAGAAGATTATAGTTTTGCATACGCTGAGTACGTAAAAAATACTTATATAAAATTCCAGACGCATTTTTTTTCAAATAGATGAATTCTTAAAACTCTATATGTATAACATAACAAGCAACCCATCCAACTTTGCCACCAGCACGTGAGCTATCGTTTAAGATTATGTTTTCATACCTAGACAAAATGCTCATATTAGAGAAGCGATATATGCCGGCTGCACGAAGTGAGAAGAAAAACATGGACTTTCAGGAAAAATTTAGCAAAAAAATTTTGACGTAATTTTGTTGTTTAAGTATTTTTTACGTGATTAGTAGCTGTACGTGATCAGTGTAAGTATGCAAAACTACAAGTCCTTTCGCGCTTAGTATACCAATAGTGGGACACCCTGTATAGGTATATTGTATGTATGGGTTTCAATTAGTTTACCTAGTTGTGAATTTCACACTTAAATATATTTCTTATGGAATATGTATTTAAAATGCTCAATTTGTTCCAGATAATAGGAGAAAGAGAATATGCCGTCAGACCGACGAGACGGACGTCTGAAGAGCTGCAGACGGGACAACCATTAGAAATTATTATACAACAGGTATGTTTAATGTTTATAAAGTAGGATTTAAACTTAATGGCGGCTCGGAAAAGCGTACGATCCGATGCGCAGAAAATAGTAGGTACTGAAAACGCGGGCGGAAAGCTAGGACAATATAAATCTTTTAACCCATTGAGCCCCGAGCGGCCCGATCTGACCACGACACAATAGATTTTCTATTGTGTCTGTGATTCCGGGGGCTGGCATAGTCTTATTATGCAAAGAAGGCTGCTATAAAAACCCGTGTTTTAATCCTATTACAATGTAATAATTGCAAAAATAATATATAATACAGCCACCTTTACCCTGCATTTGAGCAAAGTCTCAATGCTCAGTAATTATACATAATTGTGGTTATTAGATATGTCTTCAACTTTAACCCACAACTCTGTTACAAGGAATATTAATAATTTAATGTGGCGCTACAGCTAATGTACATTTTAGATTAATCTACGGATTAAAATTAAAATTTCAATCACGTTTAACCTATGTTAAATCTAAAATATGAGTTTGTATTGCTGTTAATATACCTACTTATTCTAACATATTGTGTGCTTTTGGGTCTCTTGCCATCAGAAACTTATACTATAAGTTCTGCATAAAAATCCATACTTAACCCCTTACCGCATACAGAGCCATATATGGACGACGAAGTTTATGAATTTTTTATAGGCTAACTATAAACAATATCTAAAAAAACTACCTTACATCTTAAACAGCATTTCATCGAGAATTGGAATGTAATTAATTTATACAGTGTAAATATTATCCATCAGATATATTATAGATTTAGTCTAGCGCGTGCGACGGTTTGGGTGCGCGGAAAAAACCGTGATTTTCAAATTAAGATTTCAATATCAAAAAGGTGAGTAAAGCCATGAAAAAAAATATTTCTTCATTCTTTAGTCTTTCTAAAATAAGGTAAAACATTTGGTTAGGTTGTTTTTTTGCTTTAATCATGTTTTTTTGTACTTTTCCAAATCTGTCATATTTGGCTTCGTATGCATTCCGTCCAAAATATATTATGTCATATGTGGCTGGGTATGCATTCAAGCACAGCATTCAAGGATACTTTCACTGATTGTTCCAGTATCAATCCTAGACACTTTTATCTCACTATGCTAAGCATGTAAATATTATATCATCATCAATAAATACAGACTCATGCTATATGCCACTGTATGATTTTTAATTAGCCGTTTCAGAGCAAATGCGAAAGTCAGGGAAAGCTCTTATTACCAAAAGACGTGGTCGTCTCTCAAAAACTTAGAAACATCGGCATCTCTGGAGTCTCCTCAGTATTTCTGACTCGCCAATTACCGCAAAAAAGCTACGAAAAACTCCTGCAGGACATCTAGATTTTCACTTTGATTCTGTACGGTCTGATGGGATTAGTCATTACCGAATTTGGAAGAAGAACGCCCGTCAGCTATGCCTATATTGTTCCAATTTCGTTCCTTCACGTTATGTGAAAAATATAACGTGTTTTTATGTTATAATGACAAACGTAATTGTTTTAAGCAATTTCACGAAGTATAAGTTGGCTGTGATTCTGGGTGTTATTTAGGTATCCATATAAAGTACTAACATTTCGCCCGCGGCCTCGCCCGCGTTTTCAAAGAAAACCCCGCATAGTTCCCGTTCCCGTGGGATTTTCGGGATAAAACCTATCCTATGTGTTAGTCCAAGTTACCCTCTATATTATGTGTGCTAAATTTCATAGAAGTCGGTTCAGTAGTATTTGCGTGAAACAGTAACAAACAAACACATACACATACATCCACCCTCACAAACTTTCGAATTTATAATATAAGTAGGATAGGATTTATGTAAAGTATATGTAGCATATCAGTTGACTAAGCATTCAGGATACAAGCTTAAGTTTAGTTTGGGGCTTAGCAACCGTGTGTGTGAAATTAATCCGGAATATGTTTTTATTTTATTAATTAGTTACTTTTTTCTAATTGCATACGAAGCCATATATGACAGAAAAAATACAACAAACACTGCATACGAGTCCATATATGGCGCCGTTATATATTTTCTATAATATAAGTAAATAATTTTTTTTCTCAATTTGATCTCATAATGTAAGGTCTAATAAACACTTTTTTGCAAAAAAATAATTTTTATTTCATCTCCTTAATAATTCATGCAATAAGGGGTTAATATTATAAATGCGAAAGTAACTCTGTCTGTTACTCAATCACGCCTAAACTACTGAACCAGTTTTCATGACATTTGGTATGCAGATATTTTGATACCCGAGAAAGGACATAGGCTACTTTTTATCCCGGGAAAATGGCCCAATTCCGGAAATGCCACGGGAACGGGAACTATGCGGGTTTTTCTTTGACTGCGCGGGCCAAGTCGCGGACGGAAACCTAGTTGTAAATACATCTTCAAAGCAAAATTTTGATACAGACGATTGTCCCGTCATAATTTACATATAAGTACCTATAGTATTTGGGATGTATCTTATTATACGCAAAATCAAACTGGTGATATCTGTGGGTGATATAAATTCAGATAAGTCTGGATTCATTATTTATCCTGCTATTCATACAAAGTACTTCGAAATGGAATATCCCTAAGGCCGCGTTTCCATCTGCAAGAAAACTTGCAAGTCTACTTGCAGGTGGAAACGCGGAATTAGACTTGCAAACTACTGTCAGACAGACTGTAGGACATTTCTCGCGAAAGTTTTCTTGCAGATGGACAGCCTTATATACCATTTTGACCAATTACGTGTGTGACAAAATTGGGACGTAACAAAACTTAACCAAATTAATGTTACTTTTGTTTTTTTTTGTTAAAAAAATGTGTTTAAAACATTCGCTTTTTTAAATTATTATTAATTATCTTCTGTATAATATTTCTCAATGTCACGTAACGACTCTGGTAAAGTCTTTATACACCACTATTTTTTAATCAGTACAAAAAAATTTACAGGGTGTTAAGTACCTTTAACCAATCATATTTGTGTAAGAAATAATTAAAAACACTAACAAACAGAAATGTCCCAAAATTGTCCACATAAATATGTAAAAATTGTTAAACCTATTCTTAGTCAATGACCCACACTAGGTATTATCACGTATTATGTTGTAATTTTCTAGCGTACGATTTCGAATAGGTCCGCTGCACAGCTCCATTGATAAATTCCGGCAAACTCGCGTCGATGCTCGCCAATTGCTCTTAGTCGCCATCCTTCACCCCGCCAACCCCTTTCCCTCTGTGGCCTGCGCCCGCGTCGCAGTTCGCAGTGCGAACTTCGCACTTCGCACCCCAACGCCGAAGGCCGAACGCGTTGCGACAAACAGTGCCTAATTGTTAGCGGAAGTGAAAACTTGCTTTTTTTTCGTACAATATCATATCAATACATATCACGGGATTATGTACTTATGCTTCGTGCGTTCTTTTTGAGTGGAGAAAATGCGAGTGCAGCAGTACGTATGTACAGATCGATCGATCGATCGATCGTCAAATGTACGAACCGTGGTAAATGCTTACCAGCAGGCGTTGTCACAAAATGTTAACGTGTAATGTACTAGCATATTTTGAAGAGGATCCTCGACGTAGTACGAATGTCGAATAACGCTACGGTTCATGAATTTCTCACAGCGGAGTTTGGAAGTCAGTGGATCGGTCGAGGCGGGCCTGCTGCTTAGCCTCCTCGCTCACCTGATCTCACACCCTTGGACTTCTTTTTGTGGAGTGAAATTAAGTGAACAAAAGTGAGCCGGTTAGTGTCGAACAATTAAAACAGCGCATATTGGATGAAGTGAAAAGACAAAAAAACGTTTTACTTCTCTCGTTAAAAACAATTTAAGTAGGTAATAAAACGTGCACGTCTGTGTATTGATAATGGTGGTGGACATTTTGAAGGACAATAATTATTATTGAAATACTTGTAAGGTTAGTTAAGATAATTGTAAATAACAGCTGATTCTAACTTCTTAAACACGCCAAAATCGTTTTTTCTTACAATACAGGTTAGGTATTGTAAAAACAGCTGATTCTAACTTCTTAAACACGCCAAAATCGTTTTTTCTTTCAATACAGATTAGGTATTGTAAAAACAGCTGATTCTAACTTCTTAAATACGCCAAAATTCGATTTTGATGTTTGTTTTGTAATTACATACCTCCTAAGCCCGGATGAAGTATGAAGGGGAGATTTGAATTTAGGAAATTAAAATAAATAAAGTTAGTAACTACATCTCTTGTTTCATTTTATTGCCCAAGGTTAGGTAATACTATCAGTGAATAAGTGAATGAACTCTGCAATGTGTCTATGATTTTAGTGAGACTTTCTTAAATAAACAAATGATTATATCTTTGCTATTTATCGATATAATGTAATTCTTACATCATATATATGATAATAAAGTATTCGCTAACATGTCCTAAAAGTTTTTGTACTGATTAAAAAATAGTGGTGTATTTCGTAAAATATTTTGCGGTTATCTCATAAACATTTATATTTCTACCACAAAATTATTTTTGCTTATTATTATTACAACGTGATGGTACTGATAAGATTTAACCAATTTAATGCATATATGCGTTGTTAATACCTACAGTGTATTATTACAATGAAAAATTTCGTCCAAATATATGAAATGAATGACATTGTCTTTTTAAATTTTATTCTTAATCTGTGGACAGCCTTGAAGGCTCTATCACTAAAATTATTTTATCCAACTAAATCGGAATTGAAAGGGCTAATTATTGTAGCTTGTACGGAATTTAAACTTTTATAAATAACTAGCGGTCCGCCCCGGCTTCGCCCGTGGTACATATTCACGTTTTCTCTACATAAGAACCATCCTCGAACTTCAAGGAATATTATAAAAAAAGAATTAACGTTATCGATTAAGCCGTTCTCAAGTTATGCGCTTACCAACACATTTTGGGATTCATTTTTATATACATATAAGAGAAGATTTGTTAAGGACAAGGAGGTATTGTTAGAGGCATATAATAATATTTTGATTATCCGATATAAAAAAAAGACTACGACTGCTGAGTGCACACATTAAAATTATTAAAATGTTACTGAATGTTGTTAATTTTCCCTCGAGATACAATCAAATCCATCTTAAAATAAAGGCCATAAAAGGTTACATAAAAATGAACCAAAAATGCGACAACTCATGGTTAACGTTCATAAATAACCTTATTTTCTCTTAGGCCGAATGGAATATTTCGACACAAAGTGCACTGCTCCATTTCGGGTTTTTGTGGGTATCTCATTAAGAAACAGGTTCCTAACTGTACAGGTTTGATTCGTGAAAGCGCAAATTGTTGCCTGTAATTTGGGACGTAAGAAAAGTTCAGTAAAGGTTTGAGCACTTGATAAGGTGATTTTAAAGTTCAACGTACAGGTGGTCGCTCCCGATTCAGACATACTTGTAGTTATAGTATTTTCTCGTGTTTGATTTTACCGACTGTTTAAACATTAATTATTGTGTAACCAAAAAACAATTTAAACTGTGATTTAAACACAGTCCTTAAACCAGGGATCTGTCACTTTAATGGTTGTCTATGTGAAATATGACAAAACTAGATTAAAGAGAAGCCGCGCTTAAAGATAAACCCTGTCTAAAGTTTTTTGCCGAACTGTCTTTACGAACTGGTAAATGATTCCTTTCGTTTGCACGATGGCGATTTTAAATAGCGCTTGTAAAAATGAATGTTTATTATGATATTAAAAGTTTTCCATGCAGTTGTTTTTTTGCGTGATTTGGTGATTCATAACTTTCACATTTATAATTAAAACTCAGCCACGGTCAAATTTATTTTATGAATAGATTCCATAATTCATATTTTAATAAAAAAAAATACTTATTGAACGGTAACCTTCATAATAAAATAATAATAACAACAGTTTTATCTTCTCTGTGAATTATTTTATCATACCTCAGAGAAATCTGTATACACATATTGATTCAGTATATTTTGCCAACGCGATTGACCGATAACGGCTGAATGATTTTAGATAAGATCTTATCTAATAGATAACACGCATTGATACTTCAATGCCGGATATTTTTTTTTCACGATTTTTCGTATACATGCGGAAACAAATTGTAAAGATAAGAAAAAATATGAATTAATGTTTCCTTGTACATATGTTAAAAGAAAATTATAATTTATTGTAATGTATGGGTAAAAAATTTGTTTGAAAATGTAATTTTAAGGAATCACAAATTGCAAGTTTTTATGTAATCGTTGCGTCATGCTTGTTTTGTTTTATATTATGAGAATTTATCTTGATTTTTATTCACAGATAATTATTAAATAAATAAACAATTTTTAATTATCTATGTTCAAAAGCGCCTTAATATTTACTAGGTTTCCGCCCGCGGCTTCGCCCGCGCAGTCAAAGAAAAACCCGCATAGTTCCCGTTCTCAAAACTTGTTGAAAAAAATTGTTGAAATCGGTCCACCCGTTCACACGTGATGCCGTGACAACGCGAAACGGGTTTCATTTTTATATGAATAAAATTTAAAAAATATAAAAATAAGTACCTACCTAATTCAAGGATTTGTTTTGTAGGTTTTTCAATTAGTTGCAAATGCTTAAGCTCAAAATGAACTTCGTCTTATTAGTAGGTCAACTGAGACTATGTAATAAAGATTGCTGACCACGAACCATTAATAAAGATATAATACCGTGATAACTTCAATCGTAAGCTTGTTAAGCAGTTTTAATTAAATTTACAGAGAACATAATTAGTTTCAAGGTTTTAATGATCTACCGGTAATGTGAAGGCAAAAAATTATGATTATTATAATATTATCTATATTTACGATCGAAATTGTGTACTTTGTTTTATCTGCGGACTTCATCCTGTAAGATTAGGTTTACGAAAACTGTTCGTCTGTTTATTACGTTTTATCTTTCTATGCACAAACCACTACTTTAAATGAATTTTGATGATGTTTTTCCTTATGAATAGCTTACAATATTTTTTCTTGCAAAAGTAAACGACACAAAATTGTCGTGGCATGATCTTCGACGCCTGTAGATAACACTCGCGGAAAGTAAAATTACAGTAATAGGTTCTTATTATAAAGAGTAATTAACATTTGTTTTTCAGTGACTTGTAAGCTTTTTATCAAAATTTTGTAACACAAAATCTTGAACCGATTTTGAAAGATAAAAGCTACATTATTTCGAAGTTACAATCTAGTTACACTACCTATAGGTACAATAACAGTTTAAGGCTGCGTTTCCACCTGTGTAGCGAGAAATGTCTTAATTCGTTCATATCGGAGGAAAACCGGAGCAAAATGCTTGCAAAGTTGTGTCTGATAATTGCTACTCTATGTTTTACTATTTAATCAATTATATACTTCGTGTGAAGATTTCATACGAAGTATTTCAGACAATAATAATTTATATTCACAAATAATTGAATAAAAGCGTGATACTTAGTTATAAATATTGTTTTATTGATGATAAACAGCGGATTTATTATTTATTTATTTATTTATAATAAGGTACCTTACAGCTAGTGATACAATTTTTGAGATGAATTAATACTAAGCTACGCCAATTAAAAGGTACACCAATAGGTAGTGAAATAAAATATGTATGTGAACAAAGACTAATTATAAGAATTTTACAAAATATGAATATTACTTAGGGGATTTGAATTTTTTGAAGGTAAGCATTGATCAAGCCCAATAAGTATTTATAAAGAAAGAAAATGTTATAAATATCTACAAATTCATAATAAATTAAAACCAATTTAATGTAATATTAAGTAAGACCTGGTTAGTAGGATGTGATTGTGTGTGTGAGTGTGTGTGTGAAAGTGCATGTATGAGAATGTGTGAGTGTAATAGCAGTGAGTGTAAAATGCTAATTTATTATATTATTATGTGAGCTGAGATTATACATTAGAGAACAAAAAAGCGCAAAATGGATAAGGAATATGTAATTAGTTTTAATTTAATTGTGTATTTAACGGAAAGGTATTATGTTGTAACTATGGGATGGAGAAATCGAGTGATTAATAAGAATATAAACTTGTACATTTAGCTTTTTATTCATTTGTTAAAAAAAAATATTTTTTTATTATTTTTTGCCACCTAAAGTAAGAGGATTTCATAGCGAAGTTTTGAGCTTTTGCATATTTCTACCTAGACCGTATATATATGTTTAAAATACAATAATCGAGAAAAAAAAATATAAGCTAATTTTACAAATTATAGCTATTTCGTACATAACAATACATAATGATAAAACCTTACAACCTACTAGTAATTAATGTGTACCTACTTGTAATATCTACATATTTTTTGGTATCATTTCTATACCACTTATCAAATTTTATTTAAAAAAAAATGTGTTCGTGTACTAACTAGTACACACGTAAGAAGTGAAACTTCTTTATGACCTTATTTTTCAAAAAATAATTACTATATGCAACTTTACAGAATACGTCGAATCACGAGTGGTAGGAATAAGTAAAAGATGGCGCGTAACGGAAAAATGTCACTCGTAACGAAAAAATGTTACACTCAATTTTTTTCCAACCCCGATAAATAAGTTTCACTTCAAAAAAACAAACATTATTTCTTGTATTGGTGTTCATTTATCTATCTACAATTGCTTGAATTATCTTCACACGAAGTAACAAACAAAAGAAAAACAGGTGTAACGGATATAGTTAAAAACACATCCAAGAAATATTCTAACCGGATGCAAGATGCAAATATATGTATTTATTTAACACATATGATTCACATAATATGGCATTTTTTAATTACTTTAAATGTAATGTGAGTTTAATGTTGTTTACAATACATTGTTCTGTATGTATGTGATTTTATAAGAGCAGTAAGATAAGTATGATATGTGTGGAGCAATGTATTTTTATAACTGCGGTTTTGGTATAGTTACGCAGAATCATAAAGGTGGGTGTATACTGAGAAACAAGGGTCGATTATAATTATTATTTGTTAATACATGATTTGTAAAATAAAAAAAATAAATTACCTTAAGGGCCCTTAGTAGGTGAACACGGAAAAATGGACTGTTTTCTATGAGCTATAATTGAAAATATTGAGGTTTTTTCGCACTGAAATTTCTAATATGTATTACAGAACGTATGTGTGATGGGATGACTGTTTCCAAAACACGATTGGAAAAATTTTGCTCGATAAAAAAAAATCCTGAAGTTACCTCTAAAATATCATATAAATGCTCATTACAACCGTATTTTACGATAATAATTCGTATAAAATCACAAGTACATAGGCATTTACCTTCTCGATTTCGTGACTGTTTTAGATTTAGAAAATACTAAATATTTTCATTCACTTTTTGATAAAAATGTGAATGGCGCTTACGATTTTTAGTTTCGAGCACGTTGATTCCATACTAAACGCGGACCCCCTCACCGCTTACCTCAGGCCCGAATAGCTGAATTTTCGCTGACCGCCTAACCCCCCTTAAGCGTGTCTCTGATTATATGCGATAATAATTGTTTATAATGAACAACATTTATTTATAGGACTTGTGGACATAAACAGGAACACAGTATTTGAGTATTGTATATGTATAGTTAATACAGTCACAGTAATTCTATTATCTTATAATTATTATTGATTAAATGAAATTGATAAGTACATCATAGCATGAAGCGGGTTAAATTTGAAAAAAAGAATCGAGAAATAACACAAAAGAACGCAGTGGTTAAACATAAATAAATCAATATGTATAACGATTGTTCGCGAAAGAATATGTGTATATTGATACTTTGAAAGACATACAGAGAAAAATATTAAAAGAAAATTTAAATGACTGAATTATTATCTCGTCCAGACAAACACATTAAATTCGAAAACAATCGAGTAGGTATCCAACATATAACCAGACCAATAATAACTAAAAGAAAGAGTGTGTGTACATACGTACACGCGTTAGAAGTTATACTTCTATACAACTTGAATATAGTTATCAATTTTCATATCACCTAGAACTAACTTCATGCTGTTAAATTTAAGGTGTCGGCGTGCGCGCGCATCGTAAAAATTCACTCTCATCATTTTTCTCCATCGCGCCAAAAGAAGTATAACTTCAAAAATTAAAAAATAACTCTCCCAGTGTAACACCCCCTTTACACCTACAAAACACCGTTCCCGGTCCCAACGAGTTATACATCCCGTAACGGGTTCAACGACCGGGATCATTAGAGCTTGCGGCTATTCGCATTTCTTTCCTGTCTTTGCTCTCTCACGTGCTCCCACGTGGTACTGTATTCTTAATTATCCATATAAATCGATTTTTATGTCATTTTATACACAATCATTTATAACCGGATATATTTTGCAGATATGATGCATAATATGACCTGAAAATTGCAATTGTAATCTATTAGAGAAATGTCTGTTACCGGAAAAAGCTTTTTGTATAGATTACGCTTTTTACCAGAATTACATTAATATGGGAAGAAGCTCCACCTCCTATTAATTTTCCATTTATACAGGGTGTCCCACTATCGGTATAGTAAGCGCGAAGGGTCTTGTAGTTTTGCAGAGGCTGCACGTGTGACGAATGACGATCCTCGTTGATTTGACGACTTCTCAAATATATTTTTTTAGACATTTATAGATCTATTCTCTATCTATTCGGGTAATACCAGCATTATTATTTACATTTTATATTAGTAAATACAATATAGGAAATTGGGATACCTATCAATGCTGATATAATTGTAGACAATTTAGCCAGTAGATTTGAATGTATGCTATGTTATTTATAATCCTCTTTCATTAAGTATTACCGCAAATACGACCTAACATTGTATTAACACGTCTGTGTCGTTTCATTTTATTATAATAGCGTTAATTTGCAAATTTAAAAGTGAGAACGAATTGAATAATTATCGTAAGTCGAGAATATCGAAATTACTTCAGTCATTGAATTTATTCTACTATTAAAATATCTATAGAAAATAGAAATTTACCACGCCCTCTATTAAAGACTGAAAAGGACAAAACCTTTTGAGTTAGTTTAGTGTAGTGTCAGTGTAATATAGTGAGTGCTATTCATAAAGAACACATGAACAAAGTGTCTTCGCCTTAAATAGAGACAATAAGAAAACTGTTAATGGACACATTCTTAGACATAGGTACTCCTAGCAAATTAAGTTAGATTTATAGGTATTACTCATTAGCCTATAGTAAAAGGCTAGATCGTAATTTTCAATAATGATACCTTAGGTTCATTATTTTAGGTAAAAAAAAAAACTATTAAAGTTTCTTACAACACGATAAATAATTACAATTTACATAATCCTGTATCGTAAGTACTCTTAACTTAATTTGTCATATGTAAGTTCTATTTTTTTTATAATAGGAAAAAATATTAATTAAAACCTTCAATTCACCCACCTCTGCACTAATACAAGCACTTTGTATGACCTTCAAATCTAGATTTTATACTGAGCCTAAATTAAAAATTACTTTTTTATTGTTTGAATTAAAACAAGGTACGGTAAGGTACGGCAAGCTCAGTATGAAGGTTTTCATGTTATTAAAATGTAAGGTTTAATAAAGTTTTGTTTACAAACAATTATCATTAATTAAGATATCGACCTCGGTTTGGTCTTGATAGTGTAGTATTGTTACAAAAGGTTTTGATACCTCTTATTAATGAACAATACTTTAAACATTACTTTGATATGATAGTTTACTACTTGTTTACTAGGTATATTAAAATCGTGATTATGGGCGGTGCAGGTGACAAGTGGCACTCCTTCTTGATATTGATTATTGCTAGTATACATTTTTACACCATTTGAACATTTGGAACGCTGAAACAATTTATTGAAATTATCTACATAATATTACTGAGTATTTTCTAGGGTTTGATTTTACGCGAGTATTATACATTTAGAAATTAAAGACTTTTTAACGGATTTTAAACGCGATTTATTCATTCTATTATTTTCCCGACGTCGACAGCGAGCGTGGTCACGGGGAGACCTCCCCGTGACCACGCTCGCTGTAAAGTGTTCGAAACGTCGAGAAAATAATAGAATGATCTCCCCGTGACCACGCTCGCTGTAAAGTGTTCGAAACGTCGGGAAAATAATAGAATGAATAAATCGCGTTTAATATTACTGACTTCATAATTGACTTCATCACCACTGCTCGAATGGGTTTACACTATTTCAAGATTAGATGCAGTTTCATAAAATATGTCGTTTACTAGCTGTGCCCCGCGGTTTCACCCGCATTGCTCCACTCCTGTTGGTCTTAGCGTGATGATATATTATATAGCCTTCCTCGATAAATGGGCTATCTAACACCGAAAGAATTTGTCAAATCGGACCAGTAGTTCCTGAGATTAGCGCGTTCAAACAAACATACTCTTCAGTTTTATAATATTAGTATAGATTTAAGCTGGTCTATCATAAACCGACTCATTTTATTAACACTCACTTTAAAATTTTCACGTATTTAGAGTTTAGACAATATACTAATTTTTCCAAAATAGTTTTGAGCTAAACGCTAATGCGGATACTGTATGTATTATCAAATTGATAAATACAGTACCTATAAATTAAGGTCATGTTGCCAAAACAGACTTATCAGTATTATTATGTATTTAATATTTATTCAGGATATGGGTATGACTTGCCTTTTCAATAGTAGAAAAGATTTGTTTTAAGATATTTAATATCCAAATTGAGATAAGTTTTTATTATCATTAAAGGAGTCATGCTTTAAAGGAGTTCTGTTTTAATTTTGTTGAAAATCATGCACTGCAGCTTTTTGTTTTTATGAGAAACAATGTCTCCAAGAGGTTGTGACTTCAATGACTGGTGAATTTTCCGATTGGCTATAGTGAATATTTTAAATTACCTAGTATTATAATAAGGACTACTTAGTATAATGATTTGACCTTTTTGTTAACAATCTTTTACCTTGCTACATTTTGAAGAAACCTATCTTGTCTTTCTTGTGAATAAAATACACCCTCGTAATACTCTAGATAAGTTAACAATATTGATAAAACTACTAAAAATTGATGATGATGATGATACCTAATCTATTTATGTTTTTTACAGTTTGACGACTTCATCCGGTCGCTACAAGTGGACCCCCACTCCCCCCTATTTAGGCTAGTCACAGATGGACAACCACCTCTAAGGTAATTAAATTATATAATATTATGTATCATCTGATAAGTTCTCCTCCTTTTTTATATAATACTAGCTGTGCCCCGCGGTTTTACCCGCATTGATCCGCTCCTGTTGGTCTTAGCGTGATGATAAGCCTTCCTCGGTAAATGGACTATCAAACAGCGAAATATTTTTTTAAAACGGACCAGTGGTTCCTTACATAATCGCGTTCAAGCAATTCAGCAAACAAACTCTTCAGCATCATAATAACAGTACCTACAATTAATATTCTGTAGGTAGAAATTCATTTTTCTGTCTTCCTAAAGCCTTCATTTTTACCCATCTATTAAAATCTGTCTCATTTATTTCAATGGTAGTCTGGAAGAGATCGCTACTTAGCGATAAGACCACCACTTAGAGATTAGACCGCCATGCCATTTGTACATACATATATTTTGTACTAGCTAGCTAGCTTTTACCCGCATTGCTCCACTCCTGTTGGTCTTAGCGTGATGATATATAGCCTTCATCAATAAATGGGCTATCTAACACCGAAATAATTTTTCAAATCGGACCAGTAGTTGCGGAGATTAGCGTATTCAAACAAAGAAACTCTTTAGCTTTATAATATTATGTCCGTGAACTTAGCAGAGCATTTTTAGCAGATCAAAAAAATAATGTGAGTTCTTATTGCGTGCAGTTGAGTTCTAGAGTTCCTGATACTTTTTAGAAATAGTTCTGGCATTTTTACCTGAAAAAACGACATTTGAAAAAATGATCTGCCAACTTCCCGTAGCAGAGCATTTTTAGCAGATCAAAAAAATAATGTGAGTTCTTATCTCGTGCAGTTGAGTTCTAGAGTTCCTGATACTTTTTAGAAATAGTTCTGGCGTTTTTACCTGAAAAAACGACATTTGAAAAAATAACTTAGCAGAGCATTTTTAGCGGATCAAAAAAATAATGTGAGTTCTTATCGCGTGCAGTTGAGTTCTAGAGTTCCTGATACTTTTTAGAAATAGTTCTGGCGTTTTTACCTGAAAAAACGACATTTGAAAAAATAACTTAGCAGAGCATTTTTAGCGGATCAAAAAAATAATGTGAGTTCTTATCGCGTGCAGTTGAGTTCTAGAGTTCCTGATACTTTTTAGAAATAGTTCTGGCGTTTTTACCTGAAAAAACGACATTTGAAAAAATTATCTGCCAACTTCCCGTAGCAGAGCATTTTTAGCAGATCAAAAAAAAATAATGTGAGTTCTTATCGCGTGCAGTTGAGTTCTAGAATTCCTGATACTTTTTAGAAATAGTTCTGGCGTTTTTACCTGAAAAAATGACATTTGAAAAAATGATCTGCCAACTTCCCGTACTAGATAATTTTTAGCGGATCAAAAAAATAATGTGAGTTCTTATCGCGTGCAGTTGAGATCTAGAGTTCCTGATACTTTTTAGAAATAGTTCTGGCGTTTTTACCTGAAAAAACGACATTTGAAAAAATAACTTAGCAGAGCATTTTTAGCGGATCAAAAAAAATAATGTGAGTTCTTATCGCGTGCGGTTGAGTTCTAGAGTTCCTGATACTTTTTAGAAATAGTTCTGGCGTTTTTACCTGAAAAAACGACATTTGAAAAAATGATCTGCCAACTTCCCGTACTAGATAATTTTTAGCGGATCAAAAAAATGATGTGAGTTCTTATCGCGTGCAGTTGAGTTCTAGAGTTCCTGATACTTTTTAGAAATAGTTCTGGCGTTTTTACCTGAAAAAACGACATTTGAAAAAATGATCTGCCAACTTCCCGTAGCAGAGCATTTTTAGCAGATCAAAAAAATAATGTGAGTTCTTATCGCGTGCAGTTGAGTTCTAGAGTTCCTGATACTTTTTAGAAATAGTTCTGGCGTTTTTACCTGAAAAAACGACATTTGAAAAAATGATCTGCCAACTTCCCGTAGCAGAGCATTTTTAGCAGATCAAAAAAATAATGTGAATTCTTATCGCGTGCAGTTGAGTTCTAGAGTTCCTGATACTTTTTAGAAATAGTTCTGGCGTTTTTACCTGATTTTTTTACCTGATAAGAACTCACATTATTTTTTTGATCCGCTAAAAATTATCTAGTACGGGAAGTTGGCAGATCATTTTTTCAAATGTCGTTTTTTCAGGTAAAAACGCCAGAACTATTTCTAAAAAGTATCAGGAACTCTAGAACTCAACTGCACGCGATAAGAACTCACATTATTTTTTTGATCTGCTAAAAATGCTCTGCTACGGGAAGTTGGCAGATCATTTTTTCAAATTTCGTTTTTTCAGGTAAAAACGCCAGAACTATTTCTAAAAAGTATCAGGAACTCTAGAACTCAACTGCACGCGATAAGAACTCACATTATTTTTTTGATCCGCTAAAAATTATCTAGTACGGGAAGTTGGCAGATCATTTTTTCAAATGTCGTTTTTTCAGGTAAAAACGCCAGAACTATTTCTAAAAAGTATCAGGAACTCTAGAACTCAACTGCATGCGATAAGAACTCACATTATTTTTTTGATCTGCTAAAAATGCTCTGCTACGGGAAGATAGCAGATCATTTTTTCAAATGTCGTTTTTTCAGGTAAAAACGCCAGAACTATTTCTAAAAAGTATCAGGAATTCTAGAACTCAACTGCACGCGATAAGAACTCACATTATTTTTTTGATCTGCTAAAAATGCTCTGCTACGGGAAGTTGGCAGATCATTTTTTCAAATTTCGTTTTTTCAGGTAAAAACGCCAGAACTATTTCTAAAAAGTATCAGGAACTCTAGAACTCAACTGCACGCGATAAGAACTCACATTATTTTTTTGATCTGCTAAAAATGCTCTGCTACGGGAAGTTGGCAGATCATTTTTTCAAATGTCGTTTTTTCAGGTAAAAACGCCAGAACTATTTCTAAAAAGTATCAGGAACTCTAGAACTCAACTGCACGCGATAAGAACTCACATTATTTTTTTGATCCGCTAAAAATTATCTAGTACGGGAAGTTGGCAGATCATTTTTTCAAATGTCGTTTTTTCAGGTAAAAACGCCAGAACTATTTCTAAAAAGTATCAGGAACTCTAGAACTCAACCGCACGCGATAAGAACTCACATTATTTTTTTGATCCGCTAAAAATGCTCTGCTAAGTTATTTTTTCAAATGTCGTTTTTTCAGGTAAAAACGCCAGAACTATTTCTAAAAAGTATCAGGAACTCTAGAACTCAACTGCACGCGATAAGAACTCACATTATTTTTTTGATCTGCTAAAAATGCTCTGCTACGGGAAGTTGGCAGATCATTTTTTCAAATGTCGTTTTTTCAGGTAAAAACGCCAGAACTATTTCTAAAAAGTATCAGGAACTCTAGAACTCAACTGCACGCAATAAGAACTCACATTATTTTTTTGATCTGCTAAAAATGCTCTGCTAAGTTCACGGACATTATAATATTAGTATAGATTTGTTTGTCTTTTATCTGTTTTTAAAGTTAACTTTGTGTGTGTTCATGCAATAAAGAATTATGTATCAAATTCCTTATTAATGAACAGCTACCGTGACTAGCTTCACACCTAAATTGGAATTGGAAATGCAAAAAAATATGTTAAGTTTCTGTTCTACATTTTATTAATATATATGGTAGTAATAAATAACATTCAGACGGTTAAGACTTGGTTAATGTGAAATAGCCTTAAATAAATAAATTTAATCTCTCGAATAAGTACATAATGTTGTGTTTTCTTATAATTAATTTTATTCAATTAGAAAGATGCAAATACGAAAGAACCTTATTTAAGCAAAACCATTTTATCCGTTTATTTTTAAAGTAGTAATTATTTGAAACTATTCATATGAAATGAAATAAATTTATTTGTTCATTTTATGTTTTACAATTAATGTACGACAGACGACAGTGGAATGTGGATCCCAAACTAAGTGAAATACTTGTGTCTTGGGACCCTGAGTTGCGCTTCTTGGTTATATACATAATATGTTATGGATAGTAGAGAGTTAACAAGTAGGTAAATAATCTAATGTAATGGAAGTTAATACAATTAATACAAAAAAAGAAAAAAGCAAAGTTCATTATTTTGCGGTTTGCAAAATAAATTTGTTAAAATTTAATGAATTCGAACAAATTTTGTTGTTTTGATTGCACTCGTTGCGTTGGTCAGCCAAACGCTGGATCACCTTATCAAAATATTCAAATATTAGGTACCATGATTTGACATTTTTTTTTATTTAGCCAACGAAAACATGAGTTTATCATTTCGCCATACGGTCCTGTAAAAAGTAAAACGAATAATGACACTTGCGTATAAATATAGATTAACATACAATTAAAATCATTCTTAGGTTTAGAAAAAATGAATTAAAAACATTAGATTATAAAAGAGTGATATATGATGTAGCTATTACCATTGGTAATCTATACTAATATTATAAAGAGGAAAGGTTTGTATGTATGTATGGTTTTCACGCATAAACTACTGAACCGATTACAATGAAATTTAGCACACATATAGAGGGTAACTTGGATTAACACATAGGATAGGTTGTATCCCGAAAATCCCACGGGAATGGGAACTATGCGGGTTTTCCTTTGAAAACGCGGGCGAAGCCGCAGGCGTGGAAATCTAGTTTAATATCTACAAAAGGAAAACAAAGCAAATCTCCAATGCTTGATATAAATCTTTGAAAATTAATATAGATACTTACGTAGTTTAATCCAAGATTTTTTTGTGTATCTTAGCATAGATATTATGTTTATATACTAGCTTTTCCCCGCGGTTGTACCCGCATTGCTCTTCTCCTGTTGGTCTTAGTATTATGATATATGTATAGCGTTTATCCTTCCTCGATAAATGGGCTATCTAACACCGAAAGAATTTGTCAAATCGGACCAGTAGTTCCTGAGATTAGCGCGTTCAAACAAAGAAACTCTTCAGCTTTATAATATTAGTATAGACTAGCTGTTGCCCGCAGCTTCGCCTGCGTGGAGAAAATGGTACAAACTTTCATCCCCTATTTTATCCCCTTGGAGGTAAAATTGATCAAAATCCTTTCTTAGGGGATGCCTACGTTATGACATCTATGGTCCGGGAGCCAGAAGCAGATTTTATGACCAAGTTCCTCTCAAGCGGTAATTAGTAAAATGCATCAAAGTATAGTATTATGAAGCCTCGTGAACGTCAGCTGGAGCTCGGTTGGGGGGGTGAGCGGTTGTAGCCTCCCACGCACGTAAGAAAAAAAATTATATTCATTCATTTCCTCTCAGCTAAAAATTTGTCAAATTGTAGCTAACCCAATATCTCAACGAAAAATAATAATCAGCTGGTTACAGCATGGTGTATTATACGTCAGCTGGTGTCTCGAATATAATGAGACATTAACAAAATCATCGAGATACGTGGAATTCCATCAACATAAGTCCCCGTAAAAGATAAGTAATAACTTTATTAATTATATATTATACTACTATATTTTTTAACTAATGTTTTTAGTGGGTTATTTCATATTTGTTACACTTTTAGGTATTTATGTGAATTTGATGATATGATAGTTATTTTTAAATGCAGTTTATAATATTTGTAAAAACATGTTTACCGATGTGGCTGAATGTACGTAGTACCCCGATCATGCGCACAACTAACCACCTCCAAGTACCTTATTACTGTCTATATTATGCTAGCGTGTGTTGCTTGAATTTTTAAAAATAACGATAATAATTAAAGATACGTCATTTCATCTCAGATGAAAATTTGTGAGCTGATTGTTAATATACTGATGCGATAAATAAAAAAAATCAGCTAGCAATAATTCGAGGAAAACCTAGTCAGTTGATGCATATAAATTGGCAATAGATGCTTCTGTCTAACTCCTATTTAATAACTTTCAAAGTATCAGCTGACGGTTTTTCCACCAAGATACAGCCAGCTGACCTATATATATATCCACAGTTACATATAAGCTATCATCAGGTAAATTTTTGTTTGAGAGGAAATCACGGAAAATAATTTTATTTTTTTCATGTTCGAGACACCAGCTGACGTATAATACACCATGTTGTAACCAGCTGATTATTTTTTTTCGTTGATATATTGGGTTAGCTACAATTTGACAAATTTTTAGCTGAGAGGAAATGAATGAATGTATTTTTTTTTCCTACGTGCGTGGGAGGGTACTAACGCTCACCCCCCCAACCGAGCGCCAGCTGACGTTCACGAGGCTTTATAATACTATACTCTGATGCGTCTGACGAATTATCTCTTGAGAGGAAATAATTAACCAAATTTGCACCTGGCTCCCTAACCACTACCTGCATGCCAAATTTTAACCCGATACGTCGAGTGGTTTGGGCTGTGCGTTGATAGATCACTATATCAGTCACCTTTGAGTTTTATATATTATATATATAGATAAGTATAGATTTAAGCTGGTATATCATAAACCGACTCATTTTATTAACACTCACTTTAAAATTTTCGTATAATGTTAGTATTTTTCAAATAGGATCAGTAGTTAGAGAGATTAGCGCGTTCAAACAAACAAAAAAATAAACTCTTCAAAAAACAAAAAAACACAATTATTTTCATAAATCTGTTTCTTCACGGTGTACGCAAAAACTAATGAACAGATTTTGCGGTTTTCACAATTAGACTTCTTGGCTTTTTTGTGGCTTATACTTACATGTTTTTAATTTTGAAATATTTTACGAGCGGTACAATAATATGTATTTTGCTATAGATAAAGACGGAAGAATTATAAAAAATATTGCTCTAATAATAATGCTCATTTAATTATGAAATATAAAAAAAATATATATATACCTACATATATAGATATACGGTCTTGTAGTTTTCGTTTTTTATTAATTGCAATTAAACGACACTGAATTAATTAATCATTCGCATTCAGTAACCTACAATCGTCGATTAGAATATTTAAAAAAAAAAATTAACTCAAATGATGGATTTTTTCACAAGTTATAGTGTTTTCAGGTTTCACACATGACGGACAGGAAAATTTTTTGACCTATTTCGGTGTTTTTTTCCAATTCTATTGAAGTAAATCAATTTTTTAAAAGTATGGGATTAATCTCCATTAAATTATCTCGACAATAGTATGCAAAATATCTTGATTCCGTGAACTAACAAGGCTATAATAATAAGAATAGCTGCAAAAATGAGGCGAAAAAATTTTTCGATCGTAAAGCACTCTCTGATGCTTCGCATCGTCGTGCAAAATAAGTATGACAATTACTTAACGTTTAAAACAATAGTCATGTTAAGTAACATGTTAAGATTATTGTCAACACAAGTGATCGGATACAGCAAACATGACTTGTTTATTTTTCTTATTGTCATATTTATTTATGAAATATTTTCTTGCGAACAAATTGTTGATTTGTTGTAAACGATATTTTTCAATTGCTATTTGTAGCATATATTCGTCAGCTTATATTTTATTGAAATCTGTGTCCTGATTTTGTTCTTTTTTATTCCTATGCGGGTTTAGGCTGTCCATTTAGAAGGTTGATAGATGATACAATATTATGTAAACTTTGAGGATTTTGAATAACAAACATTTTTTTTTTCTTTTTTAATAAGCATACATTAGCATATTATGTAAAAGTAATTTCCTATAGACATAACATAGCAGTTTGGTTATTAAATAATATCGTCCAAAATCATTTTCAACAATAAAGCCTCTCCGATTATCTCAATGATAACAGAAATATTACAATAGGCTCTACGACAAACATGAATTAGTTGGGTAAGGTCAAATCACCGATTTTAATATTCACTGATCGATATCATTCATCCTGTCTATTTTTATTTTTATCAAAATATAATAGAACACATCTATACTCAATATTATAAAGCTGAAGAGTTTGTTTGTTTGAACGCGCTTATATCGGGAAATACTGGTCCGATTTGAAAAATTATTTCGGTGTTAGATAGCCCATTTATCGAGGAAGGCTATGCTATAATCATCATGCTAAGACCAACAGGAGCGGAGCAATGCGGGTGAAACCGCGCGGCTCAGCTAGTTAAAAATGAAACAAAATTTCTGTCACATTTTATGTGTTCCAATTTCAAATATGTTATAACATTTTATTTATTATCTATGTTCCAGTTTCTGTTACCCTTGATTATCTGTGGGAATAGATTAACCGCGTTCATTGCGTCTCTCTCTCTATGCGCGTCTTTTGTTAGTGCATTCTAATGTCATTTTGATTTCGCGCGCTTTACATCGAATGTCGTGTTGAGATGTAATTATTATCTGTTTCGGTTGACAGCTATGTTAACGTTTAACGGAAGGGAAATAGGTACATATGTAGGTATTTATATTATGAATGTTTGTGACCAAACTCCTCATTTGGTTGAATTGAAAATCTCGTAAAGTTTAGTGGTAATTGTATACATATAATATTTTATACTATATATTTGGTGATTTCCTGTCATAAAAACATTTGCGGGGTCAGCTAGCAGCTAATAACTTTCACCCAAAAAACGTAATTATGTAAGTACCTACTTATCTATAGGTATGGTTAATTTTAAGATAGCCCAATAGGTATTTTTTACCAATGCAATAAAATCTATTTTCCTGTATGTATTAATATTTAATATCAATGAATGAACATTCGACAAGAATCCTCTGAATTTACAATCATTTATTATCACATATCTCGTAAAACATAATTATATTGGGCATAAATTAATTTGACCTCTTTGCTTTATGGTCGGCTCACATTTATGTTGATTGATAATAAATTATAAATATAGTAAACGTGTCGCATCTTATTATAATTTATACAAAGCTATTCACAATTATTTGTCTATCTTAATATATATAAATCTCGTGTCACAATGTTTGTCCTCAATGGACTCCTAAACCACTTAACCGATTATAATAAAATTCGCACACCATGTGCAGTTCGATCCAACTTGAGAGATAGGATAGTTTAAATCTCAAATTGTTTTAGAGAAAGCGGGCGAAGCTGCGGGCGGTAAGCTAGTTTATGTATATAAACATATATAAAGGCGAAATAATATGTGCCAATCCCATATGTATAAATCTATGGTGCTGATTACTGATATCAATACGAATTATATTAAAACATACGTTTATAGAAATATCTAATTACCTTATTAAATTATTATTTAGACGGATTTATTATTTTCAAATATAAATATACATATAACTTAGGTACACGCATGCAACGTGTTTTTTTTTTAATATTCGATAAAATACGTTTGATGCATGACGTAAAAGAAGAAAAATAATACAATTGAAGTTAATTCGTTAATGGCGCCATGGGTAACAAACACAAAAAAATCACATTCATCTCAATAATCACCTATTTGACGTCAGTACTCAGTAGTTGGTAAAGTAGTAAATGTAGGTCGTAAATGACGTATTAAGATAAAAACATAATACATAATATGTATACAAAAAATCTTTATTCTCATCAGGATTCATATTATATGCATATATTATATTATATCAATTACATTTTGTTTTTCATTAAGTTACCTAACCATACTAGCAAAGGTATTTCTCTCAAAGATCTATTCAGAGAATCAGAGATAGGCACTTCTAATAAAACACAAAAAATATATATATCGGTCAAACCGCAAACGTTTATAAAGACAATAACATGAACATTTTAAACGTATACAATTTAGCATACAAAGTAAGCGTTCTTACAGACGAACGGCAAGTTGCGAACGGCAGAGGCTACTTCAGCCGTCGCCATGTCGACGGCAGCCGTCGACATCTTGACTGCTGCCGTCGATGTGCCTCTCTGTCTGAAGTAGCCTCTGCCGTTCACAACTTGCCGTTCGTGTGTTAGAACTCTAATCACTAATGCAAATTTAAATTATAATATTTTAAAACATGTATCTACTTTCTACAAACATAACAAATTACTTCTTAATATTATACAATGTTCATATTTTTTTACATACAGTCACCTTGGTCACTAATATTATCCACGTTAAAACTTTTTATTTCGATCTTAATAAACCCATTAATTTTTTGGTATTGCAATTTACATTACATTTTTAATCATGAGATTAATGGTTGATAATTTATCATATTAATCGATAACTTAAATTTTTCTGTGTATAATATTCATCAGGATCCTGTTAATAACTTTGTGTTTATTTTTATGACATTGGTTAGGTTTCAGATATTTTTTGGTCCTGATTCAAAAAACCGTAGGTCTTTAAAATATCCTCTTATAACTTATAAACGGATGTATATATGATAGCGGTTTTTATATTGAAAATATATTTAATATCTCTTACCTGTTTTGATTAGGTAAAACTGCTAATTCAATTTAATTCATCATTTGTTATTTTAAGTTACATTTCTTTTACCACTACATGATATTAAAAAAGTTTTATTATATGTAGTGATAATTCCGTTAGTTTTTCAACACTTTTTTAGTTCCTTCATAGTTTTACGAACATAAAATGACTTGCAAAATTTCTATTTTCGTCAAATTAGGTTCAATTTAACTGATAAAAACTATTCTATTTATTTTTAATGCTGTACATACAGTTAAACAAATGAATTATTTATTAATCGTAGTGTATCCTAGGGTTAGGGTTCAAGACGTAATTTCAATAAAAGTTTATGTATGTTTCAAATTGTTAATGTTTTTCATACTGATTCATAATGAATAGGGGTAGAACAAATATATACTTTTTACTATTTACTTGAATTTTTAGTCATCCCTTTTAATCTGCTATTTTGTTACTATTAGGTAAACAATATAAATTAAGAAAACTATGCCGTTATCTTCTATGCCTGCGGTGTGTTTATGTAGATGTATGTATCGTCAGTATCGTCATTAGGATCTGTCGTTTTCATATAAATATCATATAAATAATAGGTATGCAATATGAATCGTCATTTCAACCAGTTCATTCAGTCAGTTTTTTGCACACTTCTAATTTAGACTGTCGATTTAGTTTGAAGTCACTGCCAAGAAGTGACCTATCTACAATCTACATGAAGGTACAATAAATCATTCATATATTATCATTAAACTATTATTATTAATAGCATAACATAAAACGTTATCTATACATATAATAAATCTGTAGAAGGGTCAATTCTGTACATTGAAAATATTGAAAAAATAAATAGCAGGGGGTGTTACTGGATCGATACCAAACCTAAATATGTGATTAAAAAATTTTTTGTCTGTCTGTCTGTCTGTATGTTCAGGCATCACGTGAAAACTAACGGTTCGATTTCGATGAAACTTGGTATAATTATACCTTATTATCCTGGGCATAAAATAGGATACTTTTTATCCCGGAAAAATACGTAGAAAAAATAAATCTTAATTTTTCCGCGCGGAGTCGCGGGCGGAAGCTAGTTCTGTAATAAAAGTATGTGCATTGTGCACACCTATGAAAATCACACTCTATGAACAACCTTAGTTTTCATATAAATTCGTCTGACATTATCGCGGTTTATACAAAGATCTTAGTTTGCAATCATATGTATTTATAGATGTTAGTCATCAATTTGCATGTATTTAGAGGATAAACACAAAGATCTAATTAGCGCTTCTGTCATATAATGGAGACGGAGATGTCGAAATCAATTGAGTTTGAGAATACTTGCAAATAAACAGTGGAATCACAAATCCATATACTAATAATATAAAGCTGAAAAGTTTGTTAGTTTGAATACTACATATATCAGGCATTACAGGATTTTATATAAATGGAATGCAGAAAGTGGAAAATATGATAAATATATCATGAAATATAGATAATATATAATGAATCAAAATTTTAACCTAGCTAGGTTCAAATTTTGAGAGATAGATATAGGCTAAATCAACAAGTTCGTCTTGAAAAAGCTACTTTAAATATGGTTTCACCTACATATAATGTACTTATTCTTCTTTCCACATCAATCAACTTTTCTTTGTTTCTACATTCAGCTTTCGTTTCTTATAGAAATCACACAAAAACTGTTAATACAATAAGTAATAACTAATAACAATAACGTTATACGTATTAAAAAAAAACTTAAATAATAGAAAATGACGGACGATTATTTTCAAGTCAACATTAGCAGTTAACATGTAACAATAACAATAAGAAATAACATAAAACTGTTTATGTATTTCTTAAAATAACTTGTTTATATGAAAGTCGATAAACAACATAACAACTATTAAAGGGTGAGGCAGAGGCACTTATTTCGAAATTTTTATTGTCACTAGTTTTTTGCACTACCTACGCCAAAGGAAAACCCGCATAATTCCCGTTCCTGTGGGATTTCCGGGATAAAAAGTAGCATATGTCTTATTCTGGGTCTTCAGCTATCTACATACCTCATTGTAATCGGTTCAATAGTTTTACGTGAAAGAATAACAAACATGCATCCTTCCTCACAATTTTTCGCATTTTTAATATTAGTAGGATTTAAAACTACAATCTCCTTTATAAAATATATGCTTCTTGAAAAGTTTTAAAATATACACCGTTTCTAAAATATATACTGGAACAAACAAACAGAGATAAATGGTTAAATCTGAAACATATTATGAATTTGCTTTTTGTTATGATGCCTGCGTCTTAAATTTTCAATTAGGTAGTTGTAAAAGGATTAAAAATTACGTTATGTACTTAATTTTTTGTATCTCGACAGCGCTATTAAGCCAAAAGCTTATAATATGAGTTCAAACGTTATTTCCGCGATGATTACATCAATAAATCCTTAACTATTTTATTATTTTTATATCAAACACTGACAATCAGAAAAAGATTCTTGTGACTACAAATTCTTGATTGAAAACAAAACTGCAATTTTAAATCGTGTTTTCTATTCATTTAAAGTCTGATTCTTAGATAAGAGCAACGTAAAAGATTTTTTCACAAATGACAAGTTCTATTCCCGCATCATTGAAAACATTCGAAAACCTATGTAAGCCATACTAGCTGCGGTCTACATAGGTAGACCGTAGCTTGTATGTGTTACGTATATGTACCTATTGACGAAAGAGGTAGGCCTGTCAGGTGTATAGGTATAGACCAAGGTATAGACCTACACACCTGACAGGCCCACTTCTACAGGCATACCTGTACATGTAGACTGTCAGGTGTAGGTACCGTAATTAGCATTTTAACCGTTGAAACTCTAATTCCTATACGACGAACGAAATGATTGCCTTTTAATATTGCTCTGATTTGTCGCATCTTATTTGTACAATAAGGATTATAAATAAACAATTCTATTTCCAGACAATGCCTGCACCCAGAAGCCTGCAGCAAGGACCTATCCCTACCCACATACTACGCGCGTTTCCACGACCTACGCAAGGAGTACGTTCGAGCGTATACACTGAGGGCTGTCACTCCAAGGGCTCAACCACCCCCACCGCCCCCGGACCACCCGGGTTCAATGTTGGATATGCTGAATTGTATCCTTTTATTAAAATTACATATTATGATCATCGATCATATAACATAGGTAGAGATAAAAATATTCAAAGTAATGTCTTTTATAATAAGGAGATACTGCATTCATACTAAATCTAGTTTCAAAATTTTACGAAACAATTTCAAATTTAAGACAATGCTATTTTAGATAGTTACAATAATAAAGTAAAAGAAAAGCATAACCAGAACAATGAAAACTCAAACAACAAGCTAATTAACATACATTGCGTCTAAAATTTCTACTTTTTACCAACTAAAACGGTTTTCCTTACGCAATCTAGCGTTATTTCAACCTGCTCGGCGTCCATACATCACCATTAAAACCATGGCTCGACCTCGTGATCCCAATAACAAAAAAAAACTAACGAAAACCCGTTAAATATTCATTTAAAATTACGGAATATTCATGCCAAAAAATATTAACGAGGACGCCCCTAAGTCATATTTATTTACATATGATAAATCGCTAATTACCATGAAAGGCAAGCATAATAATTATAATCGTGTAAAAAGTTTGACGTCAAAGAGGTTTTATAATTCATATAGATAACTCATTTGAACGTAGAACGCAATTTATCGAAATTAAAAAGTAAAGTATCGACTTTCGCGGTTATTTATCGATGTCTATTTATAAGCGAATTGTGTTGCCAATTTACGTATATTTGTCTTTTTAATGTTGCCTACTTTAGAAACTGTTTTTGAAGTTTATCAATGATTAAAATATCATAATAAACCACTAATAAACTAATAAATCTAGGATAGGAATGTAAATATATGTAAAATACTTAGGTACTACAAGAGGGAATTGCGAAGCATCATTTTATTTTTTATTATATAGGTATCAATTATTCTGAAACAAAAACATTAATTAATTAGTAGTTACATAAACCTTATAAATTAGTATGCAAAAAATTAATTACGTATTTGCGATGAGAACTAAACTCAGACTTACCTTTATCTTCTAATCTTCTTAATTAATTAACGTCATTAAAATATCAAATAAATTATTATGTAACTAAATTATAGATATACTTACAAACTTACATATTAAAGCACAGCTCAAATCACTAAATTAGCAAGATTTTTACATCATGAAAAAGTTCGCATCATGCCTTTTATAGTGTTGGTAGTATTAGGAAAATATTTCTGATAAAAGTCCTTAAAAAGGACATATAATTGTATCAACGTCGTTAGCTTTGAAAGTCAATAAAATATTCTATAGTGAAATAGTCGATAAAAATTAAAAACCAAGTTTCAACTAGTTATTCAGGTAATAAGTGTTTGTGAAATAATACTATATCTAATTACGTAGTATAACAAGGATATAACACTTGGAATTATCTTATACTTGAAATAATAATACTATAAAAGGTATGTGATAAAAACTAACCTTCCATAAGTTTCAGAAGAAACTGTGTTCGTAGCGTATGTTTTTAATTCAGACTCCTAACATTCTTGAACTTTGTAAACGAATTTATTATATGCGTTAAAAAAACAACCATCTTTGCCACTTAATAAACAATGCTTACATTAGCGTAGCGATACATATCTGGCTGGCGTAAATCCCTACTAATATAATAAATGCGAAAGTAACTCTGTGTGTCTGTTACGCTTTCCCCAACCGATTTTGATGAAATTTGGCACAGACAATCTTTAGACCCTGAAAAAGAACAAAGGCTACCTTTTATTGCGAAATATGTACCACGGGCGAAGCCGGGGCGGACCGCTAGTGGCTATATTTTGTTGATTAATTATCTATTTTTTACTGTAATCAACGCATGCAAAACTATAATATGTTTATAACAATGTATGTTCCTTAATAGTATCCAGATTTAGGTATAACTCCGTATACAGGAGAAAATTTCTACGCCGGGGAAGTGAAAGATATGGCCAGCATTATTCAAAGGATAATCACAGATGGTGAGTAATATTAATAACTAGCTTCCGCCCGCGACTCCGTCCGCGCGGATGTCGGTCTTCGCGTGGATGGTTATTTCTCCATTTTGAGTACCTCTGTCAATAACATCTTATAAATATCTATTGGACCCAATTCCCAAATACGGCTAGGCCTATAATAATACGCAACGTGTGTTCGCGGTTCTACGGAACAACGTCTATGGATAAAACTGAATAATTAAGATTAATTTTTTTCTACGTATTTTTCCAGGATAAAAAGTATCCTATTTTACGCCCAGGATAATAAGGTATAATTATACCAAGTTTCATCGAAATCGAACCGCTAGTTTTCACGTGATGCCTTCACATACAGACAGACAGACAAAAATTTTTTTAATCACATATTTGGGTTTGGTATCGATCCAGTAACACCCCCTGCTATTTATTTTTTCAATATTTTCAATGTACAGAATTGACCCTTCTACAGATTTATTATATGTATAGATAATATTATTATTCATAACTGAATTTTGTTGACAGTTTTTCCTTCTATTCGATTTTTACTTTTTATTTCTCCGTTCCGTATGAATATTTATGGTACATGCACTGATTTATTATGACTTTATATTATACCGTAGAAAAACAGTACAGTAGTTTATAGTTCTAAATATTACATACCTACATAAAATCCTCTACTTACTACAAATATTTTTACTACACATAGTATTGTTTAACCTATATTTTGACCCTTGATACAATACTGTATTTACAACCGTTTGCAAAAGTGCGAAGTCATTATTACAATCGAATCTATCTATCTAATGAAATAATTAGAAACAATTTTATTAAAAAAATATGAATACATGCAACTTCATGGAACAAGTTGATTAATTATAAATATGATTGATTGATAGTTTGATTTTGTATATCTCGATAGGTAGTAAAGTTTTCTAAGAGCCAGCGCGCACGAGCAACTTTGTCTCCGCAACTATTTTGTCTCTCCCATCAATTGTATGGGGAGTTGCGTCGCTACTTTTTTTTTTTTTTTTTTTTTTGTGTGGTGTCTCTCAATGTTAGCCAGAAGGGCTTCTACATTTTAACGCGGACGCGGGGGTGAACTGAAGGTTCACCCTGGTAGCGACATGCCCCCCTTGACGGGGATCTCGAACCTCGGCTTGGACTGTCGCTTGAGTGGAGGAGGCCAGAAGGGCCCTAATCGGACGGGCGCTCACCCGGGTGGGCGCGGGAACGCGGAACAAGGGACCTCTTCTTCGCCGGCGAAGACGGTGTACGCTTTCTGCTGTGGTGTGTGCGGTGTCGCGGTTTGTTCGACGTTGGGCTTCAATCGCCGAGTCTAGCCGTGCGTTAGCTTTGGTAATTTCATCGTCGGAGTCGTCCAAGACGTGTCTCGGCCGCCTGCGACGATGAGTTGGATCGGGTTTCGCGACGTATGCGATGGCCTTTGTCACCAAGGGGTTGGGGTGGTTTTTAGCCTTGTCGAAGTAGCGCTTTGACGCTTGCTTCATCCATTGGGCTATGGTGGGGAGTTCTAAGTCCCTATGTAGGTCCACGTTACGCACGAACCAGGGCGCTCCAGTCGCTGTTCTCATGAACCGCGACTGAATCGTCTGGAGCTTGTGTATGGAGCTGGGGGCGCAATGCGCGAAAACTACACTAGCATAAGTGAGGATTGGACGGACCACCGTTTTGTAAAGTGTCACCTTATTTCTAAGGGACATTTTACTGCGTTTGTTAATCATGTAATAGAGCCGGCTCAGAACATAGCTGGCTTTCTTACGGACTGCCTTAATGTGGGCGCTAAATGACATGTGTGCGTCTAGAGTGACGCCTAAGAATTTCGTGTGCTTTTGCCACGGAATGACTTGGCCATAGAGTTTGACAGTGATACCCCATTTGCGAAACCATTTGCCTAATGCATCGGTCGCGGATTGAAGTAAGGGAGCTATACATCTTCGTTGAGGACACGACACGTAGAGTGCCGTGTCGTCCGCGAAGAGGGATAGTTGCACTTTGTCGTGCTTTGGAATGTCGCTAGTGTATAGCGCGAATAGGAGGGGCGATGCGTCGCTACGTGCGCGCACTTTCATACTAGCCCATGGGTGGAGAGACAAAATAGTTGCGGAGACAAAATAGTTGCGGAGACAAAATAGTTGCGGAGACAAAGTTGCTCGTGCGTGCTAGGTCTTAGACAATTTTTATTTATATACGGCCTTATTTATAAAAATAGCCTATTAGTAAAGTGTATTATATGATCTATATATGATCTTATATGATCTATATTATATATATATAAAAATGAAACCCTTGGTCTTGGGTTTTCCTTGGTCACGGCATCACGCGTGAACGTGTCAACCGATTTCGATAATTCTTTTTGAAGTTATACTTCTTTTGGCGCGATGGAGAAAAATGATGAGAGTGAATTTTTACGATGCGCGCGCACACCGACACCTAAATTTAACAGCATGAAGTTAGTTCTAGGTGGTATGAAAATTGATAACTATGTTCAAGTTGTATATTTTAGTATTTTTTCCATACGCCAAAGAAGTATAACTTCTAAGTAACGCGTGTACATAAGTACACACACTCTTTATTATATTCCTTGAAGTACGAGGATGGTTCTTATGTAGAGAAAACGTAAATATGTACCACGGGCGAAGCCGGGGCGGACTGCTAGTGTTTGATAAAATTGTTTATTCATACCTAAACGTTTGATAACTAAAATGTCGCTCTAGGTTGATTAAGGATAAAATTGTTGCCAGAACTAATAATAAGTTTGTCCATAGAGTTTTAGCATGATGTATAGTCTCCAATATTAGACAAAAGATGGCGTTAAAATCAATTTAATATACAATAATTAAAAGTTTTATGAATAATTTTCAGGCTTCCGGTTAGAGTTACCAGAGACGATCGACTTAGTTTTAGAAACCGGAATTTGGTGAGTTTTACATTAATTATTGCTATTGTTAAATATGTACTATTTAAATTAGTGAAATAAAAAAAAAATTGCGCCTGGCAAAATATAAATAGCATGGTTGTAAAAACTTTTTTTTAGATCAGGCGTTTAGTTTTAAGGACCCACGATTTCGACCTAATGAAAAAAGTGTAACATGAATACTACTGAGTTTTTAAACTTAGTTTATATCCAATGTAATAAAATTAAGTAACTATGTATCCGAACGCGACTTCACTTGCTTAGTAAACCCTAAAACATTTCCATACTAATGAAAATTTGTTTGCTGCTTTAAACATATATAATTTATTCAGTTTAGCTAATTTTAACAGTACATCAAAATTTGTTTCGCCGTTCTAGTGCGATAACGGAACAGACACTGCATACATTCCACTTCCAAAATAACAATGCTCGCACTTGTAACAGATATTTATTTTTAACCGACTTCAAAAAAAAGGAAATGATTATCAATTCGGCCGGTATATTTTTTTTTCTTCTCTTCAATAAAGTACAATATGTGCCAATTCAATTTTTTGCTAAATAACTGTCTGATAAATAATTATTTACTCAAACAAAAATGTTTAGTTTTAAATATTAAATGATTTACGTAATGTGCTGCGGCAACAAATCGTAAGTTTTATGACAAATATGGCTATAAATAGTGAGGTAGCAAGTTACAAAGGTCGACATTCTATTTGTCACGTTTCTTAGAATTTTCACAATGTCGTTGTTATATTAAGTACCTATATGTTTATGGGAACCTGCAGTTTTTATGACATAACCTAGGCGTGATTGAAAAGAGGGGTCCGTTAATAGCATTGCTGGTTTAGAGGACCTCGGACTTCAAATCTATAAGTCGGTGGTTTGAGAACAGGCGAGTGTTGCGAAAAAAATATCTTTACATGTTGATAACATTACCACTGCACTATGTGTTTTTAGGCCCGAAAAAGTTTCAGTCTTGTTTTATTGGAAATATCTAAGGAGCTTCTCTTTTTAAATGCACGAGTAGAACACCCAGAGTTTTATTTAAAAAACACGATTTTTAAAAAAATATTTAAAATATTGGAATTTTCGCGGCCGACTGAGCTAAATAAATTCGTATAAAAAAAAATAGATACACTAGATAATTTATTATGTTGCTAATATATGTAGTGATTACAGGCGCAAATTATCCCTTTTTGAAATTTTCGATATTGTCGATAGAGGCGAAAGTATTGTAATTTTTACTGATTTTCGTTTTTATTTTTTTATATTATATGCAGGCGTTAGTAGAATCTCTGTTTAGTACCAAAAGAAGCCTTGAACTGAGGTCTACATGTGACAAAAATACCACATTCTAACCACGAAGTTATTACGAGATATCGATTTTCAAAGAATTCAATGTCAGGGTTGTCCCTAATAAAAAAAAGTCAAAGCTGTTTTTTAACAATTATATAAATCGTTTATCTATTACCAAGTTTTTGTTTATGGTTTAAGTCGTTAGTTATAGTCGATATTTTAATATTATTCAACGATTTTTAATAAAATGTTAAAAAAATTGGAATTTTCGCGGCCGACTGAGATAAATAAATTCGTATAAAAAAAAATAGATACACTAGATAATTTATTATGTTGCTAATATATGTAGTGATTACAGGCGCAAATTATCCCTTTTTGAAATTTTTGATATTGTCGATAGGGGCGAAAGTATTGTAATTTTTACTGATTTTCGTTTTTATTTTTTTATATTATATGCAGGCGTTAGTAGAAGCTCTGTTTAGTACCAAAAGAAGAAATATCGACTATAACTAACGACTTAAACCATAAACAAAAACTTGGTAATAGAGAGACGATTTATATAATTGTTAAAAAACAGCTTTGACTTTTTTTTTATTAGGGACAACCCTGACATTGAATTCTTTGAAAATCGATATCTCGTAATAACTTCGTGGTTAGAATGTGGTATTTTTGTCACATGTAGACCTCAGTTCAAGGCTTCTTTTGGTACTAAACAGAGATTCTACTAACGCCTGCATATAGTATAAAAAAATAAAAACTAAAATCAGTAAAAATTACAATACTTTCGCCTCTATCGACAATATCGAAAATTTCAAAAAGGGATAATTTGCGCCTGTAATCACTACATATATTAGCAACATAATAAATTATCTAGTGTATCTATTTTTTTTTATACGAATTTATTTAGCTCAGTCGGCCGCGAATATTCCAATATTTAAAATATTTTTTTAAAAATCGTGTTTTTGAAATAAAACTCTGGGTGTTCTACTCGTGCATTTAAAAAGAGAAGCTCTTTAGATATTTCCAATAAAACAAGACTGAAACTTTTTCGGGCCTAAAAACACATAGTGCACTGCATGAAACGGTGCAAAACACAATGAGGAAACCGACATGTCGAAGAATCAAAAGTTCAATGACATGTGACATTTGCCAAATCGCACTTGGCCAGCATGGTGGATTATGGCGTGTACCCTCGGGCTGATGATGAATAGGCAGGTAACCACAGAGCGAGCAGCTTCGAGAAGAAAAAACTGACTATTATACTATTATTATACTCGTACTAGATTTTTTTTTTTATGCCCTACTATAACACTTCACAGGGAAGTGGATGTGTTGCTAACCTTAAAGGGATTTGGAAGTAGTTAGAGAAGGGGCGAGGATGGGAGGGAACGAGGATAGGGAAGGAGAGGATGGGTTGGGGATGGGATGGGATGTGGGCCTCCGGATTAAGATTAAGGTCTCTTGCAAAAACTCTATGTTAGCTATTATTATAACCATATAAAGTTTTTCTCAAACTGCAATACCTCTTATACCGATTATTTTAAAAGCAATACGTCTTCGATTCCTTTCCTATACATATACTTAATATAATTATAGCACTTATCCTATGACAATCAAATTCGGGAAAATGTGAAATCACAGATAAATAACCCATTTCACTGTAACTTGCATTTGCTTAAATTCTTTAGTGGTAGAGTTTATCTTTTACAATGTCATTTCATACGTAGTTAATAAGCAAATTTCCTCAAATCAAAATTCCATAACTTTATTTTTTTATTTTTATTATTAACGAGGTTTGATCAGACATGATCATGCCACCCTCATCCATAACTTGTAAGCCACTTATTATTGAACTTCATACCTACTTATGAATACTTTTATCTTCTTAAAAGCGTGTTAAGTTATCCAAACCTCTTAACCTAAACGCAACCTAAAATAACCATAAATTATTGAAACATTTCCAATCGCACATGTTTACTTGAATGCACATTTTTTGTCGACAAAAACTTTGGTCACTCGATACGTAGGTGCCGAGTGAAACCCCCGTACCAAGTTACTGCTTCGCTTCTATCGTTTGCTTATCGCGTATTGTATCGTTAAAGAGGACTATACACTGATTTGGTTTTAATCGAGATAGGAAAGTAAAGCCGAAATATAATATAGGTTGTAAGTGACCTATTGGACAATCTATTATTGGTGATTTAACATAGATAATATATTATGAAAGGCGATTGGTACTTATTCTGACACTTCTAATCGTCATAAAAACCCAAAATATTATAAGTATTTGGATTTATAGTGAAATTCGTTAACTAGAACCACAGAATAGTTAACAGTACAGGCTAGAACTAGGTATATAATAGATGAACTTGATATCGTCGTTGTTTTCACGGTTATATATCTCGTTAAATATTCAGAATAGAGATGTAACAACACCATATAACAGAAACCTTTGCAATATTTACAAAAATATGCCTATATTTACTTAATTACTTAAATAACTGTACAACCTCAAACAGTAATAAAATGTTTTGTCTACTTGTCTACAACTATCAAACAAACAAACAATCAACCAAAATGTTCTGTATTAACAAACAGATGTTAATTCTATTAACACCTTTGTGTCACTTCTAGCAACACTGCATTGTACAATTATGACACGTTTGACATTAGCTATGCGTTTATTACAAAGATGGAATAAAAGGTTTGATTAACACCACATGTATGTCTGTAATTAATTATCATTTAGGATTATATCACCTTATCTTTTATGTGTTTATGCAATACCTATAGAGATTGGAAAACAAATCTTTAATTCACGAGTATGTGTGTATCAATCTTTGAAAATATCATTTCTTTTTGCAAATACATAAAATGTTTGTAACACAACCGTAGAGAAGTCCTACGTCTTTCGAATTTCGATATCGGAAGTTACTACTACTTACTACTTACACTTACTGCTACTTATGATAAGAAGTAACTAGCAACACTTGCAAATTCAAAAGTTCATGTAAATACCTCCTTATCCTTATCGCTACACAATATCAATAACATATTATACTACAAGGAATCGACTCAAGCGCAACGTCGTCAAACTTTATCGTCATAAACCGCATTCTCGACCCGACTGTCGTACACTACGGACGTCTTGACTTATCAAATTGTGTAGTGTTAAAAATTAGTGTTTGTTTTGTGATTTTGGACTCCTGGCTATCGTCAAAGTTTGAGATAACGAGGTGAGTTGCTGATAGCTTTTGATAATTAGACTGCTTGAGATATGGTCAGCTTGGTCAAGTTTGTTTTTGTCTCTGTTATATAAATGTGATTAGAGAGGAACAGAAGATGGGGTAGGGGTGATATGGGGATCTTGGTATATTTTATATATCTGTAGTTATTAAAATGAAGAAAATAAAGAGCTTGATATTTCAAGTGACCTGTATAGTGTTTACTTGATTCTTACCACGTTATATTCAATGGAATAACAGCATTTAACACTGCTGGTCAAGAAAGGGCAACTGCTTTGACTTGTGTTATCAACGAAGATAATTATTATGTGATAAAACACTAAATTTAAGTTTCGTTATATCATTTTATACCGTAAGATATAACACATACGGTTGTAATTATCACGTTATGTTTAAAAATCATTGACTCGTAATCTGAATTGAAAAATTGTCTAAAAATGAAATTATAGGAAGATATCATATGTCCAAAAATTTTAAACCAAAACAAAGGCACGTGATAAGAGAAATTTACTATGAAAAAAAGGTCTAATACAAAAATATCTTTAGGACTAATTTGTTGTGATCACGTTGCTACGAAAGTCCCATTGAAAACGGTACAGCAATTCCAAAGATTACCTCTGAGTCTCTGACGGAAGGTAAGATACACGGAGAGACATCAATGTTATTTGTCTTTGGTTTATAAAAATAACACTAAACACTTGACAATACATACATGTTGAAATCCTCTGAAGTGTCTCTACACTTCAATAGACTACTACCCATCGTATCCTACTACTATTAAGTAGAAGGATAAGATCATACTACAATAAAGAAGTAGAACAGTATAGTAGTTGGATAACTAGTAGATAGTAAGAAAAAGTTCGTGGGGATGGATGTTTCTTGCTCTTTCCCGCAGTTGACTGAATCTGAATGAAGTTTGGCACGTATATTATAGCCAGGATTAGTACACAGGACTCTTTATATCTAGTTATAGCTACTCTATTTTGTAACAAATTCTTTATTTTTTGTCAAAAGTTGATTCCTTTCAATCTGTGGAATTAGTGGAATAGGGAAGAAATTCCTTTAAGTGCAGGTCAGAATTTGAAAGTCTTGACTTCGATTACTGAAATTCAGTCAGGATGATACTAATTAACATTATACTATCGCTGAAGATAAGCGTTCATTATATTTTAGATACTACACATGTATGTTTATATAATATTAAATTAACTTATTCCATCGTCCGGTTTGACCTGTCTTAAAATTAATGTAAAATAGAGTCGTTGCTCAGTATAGATGTACATAATTTTTAAAACTTGCGAAAAGTTTTAAATTTTATCCTGATTCCTGACCACCAGAGAAGAAAAGCTTTCTTCTTCATAATATTAGTTTAATACGTCTACAACATTTAAACTATAATAGACTCCATAGTACTTCCGTTACACATATTACTAGCTGTTCCCCGCGGTTTCACCTGCATTGCTCCGCTCCTGTTGGTCTTAGCATGATGATATATAGCCTATAGCCTTCCTCGTTAAATGGGCTATCTAACACCAAAAGAATTTTTCAAATCGGACCAGTAGTTCCCGAGATTAGCGCGTTCAAACAAACATTCAAACAAACAAACAAACTCTTCAGCTTTATAATATTATTATTAGTATAGATTTACACACATATCTTTTGAAATAAAATCAAAAGCTTACACATGTTTGAAACCTTATCAAACTCTGTCCTCTATTTAAACTTGTAAACGTTATATGTGTCCGTCATGATTACAGTTTACACTGAAAAGCGAATCTATTTTGATTTCTTTTGAATTAATATAAACGGACCGTTTCGCAGAATCAAGATCATAAGCTTATAGAAAGTACTTTCATACAGAAAATATGTCATCTTTTGCGGCACATATTATTTCAGTAGGTAATTTTAAATTTACATCTGTTTAATTGATTGATTTCTCTTTGACGATACAGTACTACGTAGATCTAATCTTCATTTAGGATCAAACCTTCATCTATACTAATAATATAAAGCTGAAGAGTTTGTTTGTTTGTTTGTTTGAACGCGCTAACTACTGGTTCGATTTGAAAAATTCCATTTATCGAGGAAGGCTATAGGCTATATATTATCATCACGCTAAGACCATCAGAAGCGGAACCACTCGGGTGAAACCGCGCGGCACAGCTAGTTTAGGATAAAATCTTCCACGGGATATTAAGTTGATTATATTACATTCATAGAAAACAACAATGCTGAAACAAGATGATTAGCATGTTGCATATAAATACTATAAAAAAAATGTGTGCGTGTACCTACTAGTGTACACACGTAAGAAGTGAAACTTCTTTATGACCTAATTTAAAAAAAAAATATTTACAGAAATACGTCGAATCACGCGTGGTAGGGATAAGAAAAAGATGGCGCGTAACGGAAAAATGTCACGCGTAACGAAAAATTGTTACACTAAATTTTTTCCAACCCCGATGAAGAAGTTTCAATAAAGTATAGTATTTCTCAAAGCGTTCAAAAAATAGCACTGCTTACATTTAATGCTCCTTTTATCAAAATCCAATAAAGTTTTTGGCAAAGTTCACGGGTTATGAATGTTTGTCCTATTTATCATGTCTATATTTTTATAATTTATGGTTTGAATGACATTGGCGAATTTATGACTGTTTTGCTTTTGCACAATGCGTATAAATTGTAATACATTTAATGCATATAGTGAATACTGAATACACACATTTGCCCATAATAAGGGCTTCTAGAACTCGTAACAAAAAATTGAATAAAAGATAAAAGAAGAATAGGATAGATCAAAAGGACAATTTTTTCAAGACGCATGGGAAACAATCAGCCTCGATTTATAAGCTAAAATAAATTATTTGATTTACTTACATATTTTATTAATATTTCATGATAACGGCCGAGATTAAATAGAAAGTTACACGAACAAAAAAAAAATTAATATCCTACATTCCTAGAAAAAGTATTAGATTTAGTCATATGATTTTAACCTTACATAGAATGGTCACATTCACATTTTCGTAAAAAATCGACCACTATAACAGATGTGTAAGCATCTGCCCCATACCCCACATGGGCCAAGGGACTCACTAAAACGCACATGTGACATGGGCCAAGGGACGCCAAAATAATAACGTCAGTCCTTGATTGCTTCCACATACAATTGACCCAATTTTTTATATCAGCATATGTTTGTAGAGTCAAAATTCTATAAAACTAGCTCTAACGCGTGGCATTGAGAGCATCTGATTTGACAGTTGCCTATATTAGTGCATATCACTTAAAACACACAAAAAATCTGTTGTTATTGTTCCTTATACATGTAAAATATATAGCAATCAGTAAATGGTATTTTCTAATGTTACACCTTTAGTACACCTACGCATTCGTATGCGGCAGCGAACCTCTGCGAAACTACTGCGTAGCGAAATATCTGCGGAACGTTAGTACACAGCAATATCGCGAGAAAGACGAACAAAAATAAATAATTTCGCAAATAATTTAAACGAATTACCAACAATACCTACGCATTAATAAGTTCCATTTAATATTATGATGTATTTCGTGAAATTAACATTAATATAATAGGTACCTACGTATTGTATTGTTAAGTAATACGAGAGAATCGGTTATATTACAATACCACGTTTCGCTGAGTCAATGTGTATATATGTAGAAACAACGTAACAGTAAACAATTATTTTTCTATAGTACCTACACTGTGATAGTACAGTAATATTGGCGAACATCTAAGCGAACATCGTACGATCTGATGCGCAGAAAATAATCACTAGTTACATAGTATAAAACAAGGTCGCTTTCTCTGTCCCTATGTCCCTTTGTATGCTTAAATCTTTAAAACTACGCAACGGATTTTGATGCGGTTTTTTTTAATAGATAGAGTGATTCAAGAGGAAGGTTTTAGTATATAATTTATTAGGTTTTAGACAAAGCGGGCGAAGCCGCGGCCCTCGGGCGGTAAGCTAATTTTAGATATTAGCGGGACGTTAAAGGACCTGTGTGCACTTCCGAACCGCCATTAAGCTTGAATCGAACTGTATATGTGTTTGTTTAGAAAAATCTATGAAATAATTACATATAACAAAGATGGTTATTTAGAAAAGGTGGTTTTCGTTTTGATGCAGTTTGTGGATTCGTTCTAAAATAGTTATAGTATGAGTTAGTGTAAATGATTAGGATAGCGTTGGAAGATTTATTTGAAACTACAGATCCATAAAAAACATAGATGCCCCTTTGAAAATTACATGTATACGAATTCCTAATCCACATTACATTGACCCGACAAGTTATTCCGTTCAAAACTTTAATATAAATAAATTATTTAACTTTAAACAAATGGAATCATGTCAACAAAATGTTGCAACATCATCAAATCATGTGTTGAACTCATCACTTACATTGTGTATGTGTGAATTAAGATATCGTGTATTGTATTGCGGTATTTATGTGTGTGTGAATTATTAATATTTTATATACTAGCTTCTCGCCGGGGCTTGACTTGCAAAAGAACAGAATCTTTAAGCACATACAATGAGAAAATGATTTAATTTTCCTAAATTATCTTTTAGCTCGTAAGTCGCGCTGTGTATTTCTTACACAAGAATTTCTTGTGCAAATTACATCGATTCTTCTCATGTTTTTTCGTTGCTCCTGACTTAATCCTACCTTTGTTTTCTATAAATGATATTTCTAATTCCATTTTGAATTCATAAATCATTATTAGTATCACATAACTATATACAATGAGGATAGAAAATATTCTTAAAGAGCGAATGCCCCGTATTCTAATTATCAAATCTATACTATAATATTATAAAGCTGAAGAGTTTGTTTGTTTGAACGCGCTAATCTCAGGAACTACTGGTCCGATTGGAAAAATTCTTTCGGTGTTAGATAGCCCATTTATCAAGGAAGGCTTATAGGCTACATATTATTATCACGCTAAGACCAAAAGGATCGGAGCCACGCGGGTGAAACCGCGGAGCGCGGCTAGTACTCTATATATAAGTAAAAACTATTTGTAATCTGTGCTTGTATTGTTACTACAGCAGTGAATTAATATCTTAAATAATATATCGTGTAGCAAAACATTTTTCAGTTTGCCGATCGAGTCATAATATAAAAGACAATGACCAACTATTGTCGGCAAAACTCATAACATCAGACAATGAAGACTTAACCATATATAACTAGATATATGTCTGTCTGTCTGTCCTTAATGTAGACCGGGCAAAAAAATAATGTGTTAGTATGTAGTTTTATATTCCACCTTAATCGTAAAAGAAACTAAAAACACTCTTTAGCGAGATTAAATTATTGTATTGTTTTCAATCATTGATAAGTGTATAGGGTTAAAGCGTGTTAGAAAATCTTTTGACCAGACTTTCCACAATTTCTGTTAAGCTATCTATCATTATCATTGTCGCTGCCATTTGTGGTCGAATTTATAAAACTGGTCGTTCTTACTTTGTAAAAAAATCATTAATTTGAATTTGAATCCCAAAGTCATTATCTGAAAACAAGGTTAGCACAGCACCACAGGTTAGCACAAATGATTTTCTGTAACAAAGGCTGTACGAATTTTGAATGTATCGGTAGAATTTATTTTATAGAAAGGTCTAGATTAATTTTTCATAAATCAATGGGTTAATATTTTCCAATCAGGAAGAAAACAGCAATTTCCAGTAACATTGTACGAGTAAGTCAAAGTCATTGAGATAATATCGTATCGCTTGTATCTCTGACCCAAGACCTTTCTAACGTTTTCAATCGCTACTTATAACTATAAACTATATTTCTAACTATAGTATATTATGATGGTACAGTGGTTAGAGTGTGGGAACTGAAGTCAGAACAGTCTCAGGTTCGATAAAACTTATTGAATATACCTAAGTAACTAAAAAAAAGTTAAGTGTTGCCCCTCCCCTTTTTTTAGTCAAGTCAGTCAGGCAGATTTTGGATGCAAAATCTTATTTGTTACTAGCCTTTCGCCCGCTTTGGAGATATATTAATAAATGACATACTAAAACGTTCTTCAAGAACCATTCTAACTATTAAAAAAAAATCTCATCAAAATCCGTTGCGTAGTTATAAAGATTTAAGCATAGGTACATAGGGTCAGACAGCGACAGCGATTTTGTTTTATACTATGTTCTATGTAGTGATAATATCTCAAAAAAAAAAACGAATCTGATGCAATTTACATTAACAACAGCATCAGCATTTATATAGTTAAACTACACTACTCAAAACAAAATAGGGCCCACCCTGATTTTTTGCTGTGTTGTAAAAACTCTTCACTTTTTTCTTATTTTATGAATGGGTATAAACGAACAAGGTGTAGGACAATTGTTTTAACGTAAACTTAAGCAAAAATTAGTGATTTTATGGAAATTATGCAAAATTAACAGTATTAAAGAAAAATTGCACAAATAAGACACATGACAAAAGTTTCAATAAAACCTTTATTAACAAAAAAAATTTGGTTTATTTTGTAATTAGTAGCGTGTGGGACCCCCTCTGCTCCGTATGCACTCTCTGAGCCTATCTGGGACACTTTCAATCAAATGGGTTACATTTTATTCAGGTATTTGCTCCCAACAAACTTTAAGAGCATTTATGAGATCTTGTTGGCTGTTTACGTTGCTGAAATTTGCTTTGACGCTCCTTTTTAATTGATCCCACAGATGCTCTATTGGATTGAGGTCAGGGCTCATGGCTGGCCACGGCAGAACTCTTATATTGGCATCAAAGAGTGCTCTTTGAGGGATACGGGCTGTATGTGGGCGGGCATTATCTTGCATTAAGATGAATTCTTCGCCAATTCTTTGTGAAAATGGGATCACGTGAGGCCGGATGACCCGTTCGACATAGGTAGTAGCAGTCACGGTACCTCCATCAGGAACTACGAGCTCCGTTTTGCCATGTAGGCTTATGCCGCCCCACACCATGACGCTTGGACCTCCAAATCGGTCTGTTCCGTGGACACAAGGTTCAGAAAAAGCTTCACCTTCCCTTCTCCATACACGCACTCGACGATCGTCACTTAAAAACTTCACTTTAGTTTCGTCCGTAAACAGTACTGTCCCCCAGTTATCCATAGACCAGTCTGAGTGATCACGAGCAAACCTTAATCGTGCTGCACGATGAGCACTTGTCATTTTCAGTCGAACAGCGCGAGTTCTGGACCTTTGGCCACCTTCATGAAGTCGATTCCGAATGGTTTGATCACTCACTCGCGTGCCAGTAGATTGCCGCAGTTGATTTTGTAAGGCACGGGCGGTTACCATCCGCTGCCGACGCGCTGTTAGTCTGATGTACCGGTCCTCTTGGGCTGTTGTAGCCCGAGTACTTTCTGTTCCACGTCTTCTAGCAACACTACCTGTCTCTTGATAACGATCCCAAGCATTTCGGATAGCTCGACGTGACACACCAAGACGTATTGCCACCGACCTCTGAGAATTTCCTTCTTGAAGCAAAGCAACTGCTCTTGCTGCCGTTTCCATATCCATATGAACGCGAGATCCAGGCATAATAATCACGAATAATACCGAAACCAAATTAAACTTTAAAAAATAACAATGTGCTACAGTAACATTCAGAATGAGACTTTGAACACAAGTGATTGAGGATTTGGAAATAACGTGATTTTGAAACATTTAACTTTTTCTGGTTACCCACTTGAGAATAACATTAAAAAGAATAGTTAAAACAGCAATAAAGTTTCGTTAACATGTCAACAACGTAAGGGAATACTCAAGTACCCCAATAACTACCCTATAAATTACGTGTAGGCAAAAATTTGAGATAAGTGTAGGTGGGCCCTATTTTGTTTTGAGTAGTGTACATATAATGTATATAATCCATACTAATATGTCTGTCTGTTACTCAATCACGCCTTAACTACTGAACCAATTTGCATGAAATTTTGTATAGAGATATTTTGATAGCCGAGAAAGGACATAGGATAGGTTTTATCCCGGAAATCCCACGGGAACGGGAACTATGCGAGTTTTTCTTTGACAGCGCGGGCGATGCCGCGGGTGGAAAGCTAGTATACTATATTTAGACATTTCTCATTGCCAACTTGCCCCTAGATACTCAACAAAGATAGTGATGCTATGTGAACTTACACTTCTAACTTAATCACACATTAAACTAATAATAATATAAGATTGTAAATGGACATCTTTATCTATACTAGAATTTACAGATAATATCATAAATGGGAAATATTTAATTTCTTGTCATTTAACTGAAAAGCTACAGGATTTAAAATGTTCTATTACCAATGATGAGCTAACTATAGTATAGTATATCTTTACTGAAAAACAAGGCTAGGTATTTTTAGTATTAATTTATCCTTAGTCAAAACCGGACAATGCCTTGATAGCTTCAACAACATCAAGTAACTATAATGAATTGAAAGAAAAATATTTATAAAGTCATATGCTTTATAATTAAAAACTAAATATCAATTAACTGTGAGTTATCTATATTCATTCTAGTTCTCTAAAAAGACCTAAAAATGTTAAACATGGCTTAAAAACAAGGTGTTTTTTTCGCGAGTAATTCTTTAGACGAAAAAATTTACTATCTACTCGTATTCATTGGCTTAAAAATATTTATGAATACTAAACTACTGCATTAATTAGCAGCATGTTTTACGTGTAAGTTGTACCACTTGAAGATAACATTGGTTTATAGTCAAATAGTCACGTCAAACGTGAACTGTTTCTTAGTTTATTGGTTTTTAAATGTTTAAGATAGTCTACCTTTTACTTACTAGTTACTACTTGTTTGGATTTTATTAACCACTAAATAAAGACATATAAATTCATTCTTATAATTAATATCGAATTATGATAGGTATTCACTTTATTATGCCTACCCTAGTGCCATATATATAAATTTCATAATAGATACCGCCCGCGGCTTCAACGCGTTTTCAAAGAAAACCCACAAAGTTCCCGTTCCTGTGGGATTTCCGGGGTAAAAAGTAGCCTATGTCTTATTCTGGGTCTTCAGCTACCTACATACCAAAATTCATTGTAATCGGTACAGTAGTTTTTACGTGAAAGAACATCCATCCTTACAAACTTTCGCGTTTATAATATTAGTAGGATGCTTTTGCATCCACACCGAAGGCATTGTTGAGCCAGAATACATCACAAAAAAATCATAAAAAGAGTTGGAGCCCCCTAGACAAGTGGCTTTCTATTAGCGTAACGTTTGATAGAATAGATTATGAATGTATGAGATTGACGTAAGCTGTCGATACATTATGAATGTATGAGATTGACGTAAGCTGTCGATACCATGTATCGACAGCTTACGTCAATCTCATACATTCATAATCTATTCTATCAAACGTTACGCTAAACGAAAGCCACTTGTCTAACCCCTCAGGTTGTACAGGATTTTTACAAGTATTTATAAATTAAATTTACGCACGCGTGAATGATACAAAATTTATTGTTATTTATATTAAACGCTTAATCCTAATTTTATTTGTTCCGATGCATCATTATCACTCACAATCAAACAATTAATTAGTTAACGACCTTTTAGACGTAACAAAGAGCGACATAGTAATCGATTTTTAAGTGCAACCCCATTGAAATAATATATTTAAAAAACTGCATCAAAATCCGTTGTGTAGTTTTAAAGATCTAAGGGCGGCCGTACACGGACCGCTCGAGCAGTTAACAGCTGAGCGACGTACACGGACGGCTCGAGCGGTCGGCGTCAACTGCTCGAGCCGTCGGTTGTTGACCGCTCGAGCCGTCGCTACCAACCGCTCGAGCGGTTGATTTTTTTGACTAGTCAAGTCATTGATTTTCAGAGGGGAAGGGAGCCGTCGACGGCTCTAGCGCAGTCAACGGCTCGAGCAGTCAGTGTATGCCTCACGACCGCTCGCGAGCCGTCAACGGCACGATGGAATTTCGTCATGCAGTTGACGGCTTGAAGCGGTCGCGACGGCTCGAGCCGTCACGTGTACGGCGGTGAATGAATGCCTATAGTTCACCGCGCGGTCGCGGCTTCAAGCGGTCGGTCTCAACTGCTTGAAGCGGTCCGTGTACGGCCGCCCTAAGCATACATGCGGGAAGCGACTTTACTATACTATGTACCTAGTGAAGAACAATAAAAACAAATATCTCAACTAAAAAAACAAATACTAAAATGACTATAATAATTCACAAATGCATCTAAATACAAAGTTCTTGCGATAATGTTATCATGATTACAGTTGCATGCAACTTTACGTACCGTGACCGTTTCTAAGTTTCTTGATAACAGGTTAGAATTGGCATTATTGTGAGAAAAATGTATTTTACTGTGACATAAACACAGTTTTATTTGGTATCGGAATACAGGGAATATACAGTCACAATTATATGTATACAGGGTTACTTGTAAAACACCAGCAACCTCGCAGGACAAGATAGCTAACATCTTATGTAACAACATTTGTTCTACGACTTTTGGCAAAACGCAATTTTTTTTAAAATGATTTTTCAAGCTTTTATTGTACTCTCCTAACATTTGTAAGTCTATGTTCTATTCACTATCGAAAGGACGACGCGACGCCCCCTTCGTTAAGGAGAGGGTCGTTCGTTTCTTTTTTACGTAATTTTTGGGATGCGCGTAGAGTTTATAATATTCAAACGAAAAATTAAATGAATATTTATTTTTGTATGAAAATAAAATCTTACAAATTACCAAAAGTCGTAGAACAAAATATGTTGTTACTTATGATGTTAGCTATCTTGTCCTGCGAGGTTGCCGGTGTTTTACAAGTAACCCTGTATAATAAGATTCATGTTTCATTGATTACTAGCGTGCTTGAGCATATCACGTAACAGTAGGAGAAAAAAATTGAAGACTATTTTGGTTGAAAGGATTTATCTCAGAAACTACTGCTAATATCTACTAAAGGTTCAAATTATAAAATACTAGCTTTCCGCCCGCGGCTTCTCCCACATTTTCAAAGAAAAATTGGGATTCCCGTGGGATTTCCGGGATAAAACTTATTGTATGTGTTAATCCAAGTTACCCTCTAATCTCTGTATGTGTGATTAATTTCATTGTAATCGGTTCTATACTACTGTATTTGCGTGAAAGAGTAACAAACACACACATACACATCCTCACAAACTTTCGCATTTATAATATTAGTAGGATAGTAGGATATTTGCAGTTTGCACTTTGCTCGTTTATCGAGTGAGGCTAAAATATCCAGCTACATCAGATCGTTTACAAGTTTTTCTAAACGTAGGTACAATGTACATGTATATGCACTTTGTACTTCATAATATCGTAACAATACACAATACGACAGGTGTGTTGAAATAACAAATCGAATGCGTAAAAGTTATATTAGGTATTAGGCTATTAGCTATATATAATAGTATGTAATTTTTATTTTTAAGCTATTGCATAGCTTCTATCGCGGGCCTTGAGCGCGGGGACCGAATCGAGAAATTCCATAACGAAAAAACCTCACGCTCCCCACTCCGACGGGCGGAGGTGTGGCTTGAAGGCATAGCATGCAATAGCTCCCCGAGTGCCACACGTCGTTTTTTTATTGTTTTTGTTTGAAAATGTGTAGTTAGTTCAAAACTATACTGGAATCGGCAGTACAATGCATTTCAAATAAAAAGCTACAAAAAATATTATGTAGATGATTGTACAATTTTCTACTAGACTGTTATCTATAAATTTCATTGCTAATTGTTTTATTATCAGACGAAATTATTGTACTATAATACATATTAAGGAAAAATTTAATTTTTTATCGTCATGTAATCACAATGTTCAATATAGGTATATTTAATTTGAGATATATATAGAGCAGTTTGATTCACACAGTTTTAACATAAAGGTGATATAGTCAGAAATTTTTTCATAATATTCTCTTCCCTTTTAAATAATAATTCACTAATAAATCTTAATATATATAAATCTCGTGTCATAATGTTTGTCCTCAATGGACTCCTAAACCACTAAACCGATTATAATAAAATTCACACACCATGTGCAGTTTGATCCAACTTGAGAGATAGGATAGGTTTTATCCCGGAAAACCCACGGGAAAGGGAACTATGCGGGGTTTTCTATGAAAACGCGGGCGAAGCCGCGGGCGGAAAGCTAGTAAATACATAAATTGAATGAACTTAAATTTTAAAGTTGTAAGAAAATATGTCTACACTTATTTTAGCTATGCCTAGCACCTACTCCTAAAGGAACGATAGGTCTTGATCATTTATCTTCTAAATTTTATTTATAGTGTAAAGTACCTACAAAATCGATCACTAAACCTGTGACATGCCAAATACTAATCGTACAATCGTGTTTATTTATTAAATAGGTCTCGAATTAATCGCTGATAACACAAAATAATTGAATAATGTTTACACAGTGATAACCAAAGAAATCACGACAGGTCTGCACGAGGGCGGGAAATGATCCTCCATCTTGTTTTATATTTTATATAACTTGCATGATCGGAAACTGATTTATGTTTTGTCTATATGTCTGTTATATGAGGTGTAATAATGAGTATAAATATTTATAATAAATAGCTGACCCGGCATACGGTTACGACTTACGTTACGAACACTGATACGACTTTATAAAGGTTATATCACAGACTAATAATAATATACTACGTATACAAGTTATATGAATAAAGTAGCAATATGGCACTTGAATATTATTTAGCTTAAAGTATGTACGATTAAAATTTTTAGAGTTTAATTTATTTCGTTTACGTTGAAATGATTTCATAATCGAGTGTATTTTATTATTTTACAAGAATTATTATAATAGGGACCTGGGACATCCGACATATATATTATTTACTAGCTGCTGCTGCGGTTTCCCCACCGTGGCTCCACTCCTGTTGTTCGTAGCGTGGTGATATATAGCCTATAACCTTCCTCGATAAATCGGCTATCTAACACGGAAGAATTTTTCAAATCGGACCAGTAGTTCCCGAGATTAGGGCGTTCAAACAAACAAACAAACTCTTCAGCTTTATAATATTACTATACTATAGATTTATTCCTTCACATTACGAGTAAAGGATATCGTACCTATACGTAGTCTTACGAATTTTATCCGAATGTTCTATGTTAAGAGGAGGCTCCCAAAATTTCTATTACGGCTGTGTCAGCGTCTAGCATTGTAGCAGTCTAACCGGTCTCTCAGTGCCAGAAATTATTTTAGAGTGACTGGTCTTAATATAATCTATACATATAATAAATCTGTAGAAGGGTCAATTCTGTACATTGATAATATTGAAAAAATAAATAGCAGGGGGTGTTACTGGATCGATACCAAACCCAAATATGTGATTAAAAAAATTTTTGTCTGTCTGTCTGTCTGTCTGTCTGTCTGTCTGTCTGTATGTGAAGGCATCACGTGAAAACTAGCGGTTCGATTTCGATGAAACTTGGTATAATTATACCTTATTATCCTGGGCGTAAAATAGGATACATTTTATCCTGGAAAAATACGTAGAAAAAAATTAATCTTAATTTTTCAGTTTTATCCATAGACGTTGTTCCGTAGAACCGCGAACACACGTTGCGTGTTATTATAGGCCTAGCCGTATTTGGGAATTGGGTCCAATAGATATTTATAAGATTTTATTGTCAGAGGTACCTACTCAAAATGGAGAAACAAACCATCCACGCGAAGACCGACATCCGCGCGGACGGAGTCGCGGGCGGAAGCTAGTCTATAATATAAAAATGAACCCCAAAATGTGTTGGTAAGCGCATAACTTTAGAACAGCTGAACCGATTTCTTTAATTCTTTTTTTATTATATTCCTTGAAGTACGAGGATGGTTCTTATGTAGAGAAAACGTGAATATGTACCACGGGCGAAGCCGGGGCCGACCGCTAGTCACTAATAAAAAGTTAAACAATGGATAAATTTCAACCATTTTCTACCATAGCTGTATTCTACTCTTGCTCACATGAAAAGTCAATTATAAAAACAAGACAGGTTGTTGCAATAACTAATCCATTGAATAGAGAATGGGTAACATTTTATTAGTAAAACCGTAATATTATAATAAATAAACCACAAATCCTTTGCCGAATATTTTTTACTTCGCCAATGATTATTATTTATTACATTTTGTATCGAAATAGTAATTTCTTCGTCCGCAATTGATTAGATCACACATGGATATAAATAGATAAGAAAACGGTGACAGTGTTATCATATTAAACAAATTATAATCCATTTATCTATACTATTTGTAATTTTGTAATAAATCCATATTACTAGGATGATATTTTATAGATTAAATTCAGAATGCCAAGGAAATACCTGTTTTCTCTTTTCAGTTTATTTAAAACCAACATATAGGTAACACTTTCATTAATGCGAGTAACACTTTCATTAATGCGAGTCTAATCATTAAACATTATTTTTCTGCTTAATTTTAAATACATACTAGCTTACCGCCCGCGGCTTCGCCCGCTTTGACTTAAACCTAATAAATTATATACTAAAACCTTCCTCTTGAATCACTCTATCTATTAAAACTAAAACCTCTAAACCGCATCAAAATCCGTTGCGTAGTTTGAAAGATTTAAGCATACAAAGGGACATAGGGACAGAGAAAGTGACTTTGTTTTCATACTATGTAGTGATTAAAAGAGAGTTACAAAAGCTTCAATTGAAACGATTATAAAAATATCCACATCAAAGGTTAAACTTTAGTTATTTAGACATGGCGCTTGCCCCACCCAGGCTTTGACCTGGAAGGTACCTAACCAAATCTTAAAAATTGAATTATCCAGGTACTAACTACTAAGCTTAATATCCGTAAGAAAATTCACACTCGATTCTCGAAAGTCGACAGTCGACACAGAAAATGAGACCAAAACATTAGTATTATTTACCTCTACAATGACTGATTAACAAATAATTGTCATACGCCCAGCGACCAAACGGCTGAAGATAGGGACACATTTTGGATCTATTTCGTGATGGGGTAGGTGAACAATAAGGTGTTTTGAATAAGAATAATTCGAATAACGAATTACACACGAAAAAAGAAAATAGCTGAGGCTTCTATGTTACATGAACTGTAAGAAAAATGAGTGTAGTACAGTTAGTTACCCCACTATCTTATCTATAGAACGTGTCACGTGAGTTACAACTCAAAAAAATATGGGCCTTAGAAAAAAAAAACTTTCAGAAAAAGTTTTTTTTTTACACAGAATAAAGTGAGTGTTATAAAAAAGTTTTCAAGGTAAAGAAGATGCCGACGCAAATGCGTTCGCAAGCGCTTTCGCAAATGTCTTCGCAAATGCCTTCGCAAATGCCTTCGCAAATGCATTCGCAAATGCCTTCGCAAATGCCTTCGCAAATGCCTTCGCAAATGCCTTCGCAAATGCCTTCGCAAATGCCTTCGCAAATTCGCTAGTTACATATTATTTTTTTATTGTTGCCCCACCTTGAGCCCATGGCTAGCTACGCCCATGGATACACTAAATATTCCTCTGAAACTATTAAAAACATAAAAATCCATTGCCTAATTTTAATTATCTAAATAATTAAAATTAATTGGTTATTCTTTTGTTCCAGCTCAAAAGACGATGAGATAGACGGAAATTGTATAGTAAGAGCACGCGGCTTGCCCTGGCAGTCTTCTGACCAAGATATCGCCAAATTCTTCCGAGGACTCAATGTTGCCAAGTAAGTATTTTTCTACATCCATACTAGTAATATTATAAATGCTAAAGTAACTCTGTCTGTCTGTTACTCAATCACGCCTTAACTACTGAACCAATTTGCATGAAATTTGGTATTCAGATATTTTGATACTTACCCGAGAAAGGACATAGGTTACTTTTCCCCGGAAATCCCCGGAAATCCCTCGGGAGCGGGCACTATGCGGGTTTTTCTTTGACTGCGCGGACGATGCCGCGGGTGGATAGCTAGTTATTTATATTATTGAAGTGAAACTTCTTTAGGCGCGTTGAGAGTAAAGTTTCAAGGGCGCCTCTTGCGACAATATGGTCATGGAGTGAGGTGACAATTTTGGTATTCTTAAATCTTGCCAAAGAAGTTTCGCTTCTGACTTTCTGTCTGCTCGGTACTCACGCTCTTTTTTTCAATGACCTCTGATATTTTTTTAATTTGTAAAAAAAAATATCAATGTTTTTTTTTAATTTGTCAAAATATCAATATAACTTTTCAACAGGGGTGGAGTAGCACTCTGCCTCTCACCACAAGGCCGACGCAACGGCGAGGCTCTGGTTCGCTTCGTGTCTCAGGAACACCGCGACATGGCGCTCAAAAGACATAAGCACCATATTGGGCCGCGGTATATTGAGGTAATACACATTGAAATTAGATTATATACTCTTTTCGGTTAGTAATCAAGACTACTAACACTACAAACTATAAGAACTACATTAACTTTTCAGGTCTAATTAGCTGCATAAAATTTAACTCTAACCTTAACTTGACGTTGTTTGATTATTCGTGTTATATCAATAAAAGATTGTATGTGAAAAAAAAGCGCAATTCCACAGTCAATTTCATTATACAATAAATAAAAAATGTTTTCCGATCAAACTCAAGTGATAGAGATAGAGTCACTTATTTTTATCTGTAGTCTTGCAGACACTCGATTAAGCAACTTTTAATTAATTCGTACAATACTTACCAAACTTTTTTTTTATTATACTTCATCATCACACACCTACTTTAAAAGATTTACATAAAAAACCAGATATTTTCCAATTATTCCGATTCTTATATTTAACTTTACTAATAAATGCGGGTACCCACCAGGTATATCGTGCTAGCGGGGACGATTTCCTCTCAGTCGCTGGCGGGGCGACGTGTGAAGCGGCCGCGTTTCTGTCCCGCGGAGCACATGTCATTGTGCGCATGCGTGGACTGCCCTATGACGCTACACCGCAACAAGTGGTGAGTTTTATTATTGATAAATTGAGTACTTAATGTTTATTATAAGTTAGCATTATAATGATAGTATAATTAGGAAAACAATAGTAAAGAATATGTTTTAAATCAACCTACTTAATATGATAGTAAATAATTAAATAATTCGTGATATTGTAGGTCACTTTGAAAAATTAAACAATATGTTTTGAGTCAATCATTTATAGACGGTACATAATCGTGATTTTGATATAATCAATCATAGTTGAGACTGAAATAATTGTCTCAAAACTTTTATCTACCCTATTGAACTAAAACTGATATGGTGTAAACCTAAATTTATCATTTTATCCACATTAAACTTACAAAATTACTTTCCAGTTGGAATTCTTCTCAACGGGCGATGACCCAGTACAAGTACTAGATGGTGAAGATGGAGTACTATTCGTTCGACGCGCGGACAGACGAGCTACAGGCGATGCGTTTGTACTTTTTGCTAAAGAAGAAGATGCCCCAAAAGCACTATCTAGACATAGAAAACTTATTGGAGCTAGATATATTGAATTATTCCGGTCTACAACGGCTGAGGTGCAACAGGTATGTACAAAAAATTCCAAAAAATCTGTATTTTTTGACAAAAAATGACGTAAAAATGGATGAAGTACAGGCGAAGCGTTTGTACTAATGCTAAAGAAGAAGATGCACCAAAAGCACTGTCTAGACATAGAAAACTTATTGGAGCTAGATATATTGAGTTATTCCGGTCTACAACAGCTGAGGTGCAACAAGTATTACAAAAAATCTTTGTTTTTTGACAAAATATTACGTAAAGTTGAAGTTCGTTTGTCGTGCGATAGACGCGCCAAGGCTGACGTGTATAAATCAAGAAAAAGGTTTGTATGTATGTATGTATGTATGGTTTTCACGCATAAACTACTGAACCAATTATAATGAAATTTAGCACACATATAGAGGGTAACTTAGATTAACACATAGGATAGGTTTTATCCCGGAAATCCCACGGGAACGGGAACTATGCGGGTTTTCCTTTGAAAACGCGGGTGAAAAGCTAGTACATAATATAACAAAAATCCTTCAATCTTCGCACAAATTGGCTAACTGAATATTGAAGGTAAACAATAAGATTATGATAAACGGCCACAATGCAAGGTCCCATTTGTGGTCGTTTCACTAAATTGCCTTTTTATGTGCAGCCTGCCTTGGGATATGGTAAGATTATGTTGTTAGTTCATGTGCATGTTTAAAATTATAGTTGTTATTTCGAGACGTATTTCTAATACTTACATATTATTTTGTCCTTTTTTCAAAATTAAATTCGTAAGTTTGTTTATTGTATCTGTCTATTTTATGTACATTTTTAAAAGCTGTTATTTCATGTTGTGTCATTTGTGTTAAGTTTTTGATTTCCTCTCCTTTTAAATCAAATAGTTGAAGAGTTTATTTGCAATTTTTTATTTTTATTTTAAAAAGGTTTGAACTATTCGAATTACAAGTTTTTTTATGATGATGATTATGAACTTCATCAAAATCTTGTGTAACACTGTTCTGTGTGTGTAACTTTTATTACATTTTTTTTACGTAGTTGTCATTTTTACGCAAAATACCTTGAACTATATTATTTGTTAATGTTTTTTTTACCCACATTTTACTCAAATCCATCATTTTAACGCCAACAGGTACTAAACCGCTCGCTAGAAACTCGTACAAGCCAGTCGAGTACACCCTCTACCGCGACACAGCCTACTGAAGGGTTACTACCAGTGGCTTTAGTACCACAACATGTGATCACGTCCGGCACTGCTAAGGACTGCGTGAGATTGAGAGGATTGCCGTATGAAGCTCAGGTAAGGAACTGTTATAGGTACTAGCTAGAAACTGGTACTAACTAGCTAGAAACTCGGGCTAGTTGAGTAGCCAGCCCGAGTTACTAAAAGATACAACATGTGATCAAATGTGAAAAAATTACAAACTTTGTGAAAATTTTATTTTCATTATAAATTATATTTAGGAATGGTTTCAAAGTCTGTTAAGGAAGGACATAAAATTTAATTGTAATTTCTGCACAATGTAATCTTCATTTTATATGATGTTGTTGTCTAATGTATTTAAAAATCGTTCATTTTTTTTCGTTTCAGGTGGAACATATCCTAAGCTTCTTAGATGAATTTGCCAAAAATATTGTAGTACAAGGTGTACATATGGTGTACAATGCACAGGTAATATAATGCTCAATGATTATTAAAAAAAAAAAAAAAAAAAAACATTAAAAGGGAAGATTCCATACACTTATAAATAATATGTAATTTTTTACTTATTTTGTCATCTAATTTTACACATATTTTGGCACAAATAACTAATTAGAAAAAAATTCAGGCCATCGTATTAAAAAATTGAGTTCGATCCACTCAGAAGATAAAGATATTGGTGTTTTCTCTCTTAGAAATTAAAAGATTTTGGTGCTCTCTATACATTAAACTTTACAATTTTCATTTATTAAAAAAAATAATTTCTCCCAGGGCCACCCTAGCGGCGAGGCTTTCATACAAATGGACAGCGAAACAAGCGCATACTTGTGCGCGCAACAGAAACACCATCGTTACATGACCTATGGGAAGAAACAGCGGTATATCGAGGTATGGCTCTTGGTATATTGGTTGGATGGTTAAATGTTTTTGAAATATGGAGGGAGGTAGATTTTTTAATGATTAAGGTTGAAGAAGTTAGAAATTGGATATTGATAAAAATATTATTCTCAAGTTAAAGTTTATTTCAATAAAGACGTAATAGATACATCACTTGTTCTTTTTTACTTCTAAATATTATGAAAATTCTTTCACTAAAGTCTTTTAAGGAAGTTCATTAATTTTTTGAACAAAAATTATACATGTATAAATTAACATAGCGCAGTATACATTTTCCTCTCGGGTTATATCTAAAACTCAAACTCCAATATTTATTCATTCAATTATACCTTCTTCAAAAGCACTTGTGAATCTTCAAAAAACATTACAATTTACAACCATAGCTCGCAAAAAAAGATGCGCTTTCAACTTCCCAACCACTGAACTTACACTGAAAAATGTGTGCGTGTACTAGTGTACACACGTAAGAAGTGACACTTTTTTATGACCTTATTTTTCAAAAAATAATTTACTATATGCAACTTAACAGAAATACGTCGAATCACGCGTGGTAGGGATAAGAAAAATATGGCGCGTAACAGAAAAATGTCACGCGTAACAAAAAAATGTTACACTAAATTTTTTTCAACCCCGATAAAGAAGTTTCACTTCAAAAAAACATTGTGACGTCACATACCAACTGACATCCCCGCAGGTGTTCCAGTGCTCCGGCGACGACATGAACCTAGTGCTGACGGGCGGCGTCACCCCCTCCACCTCCCCCAAGGTGCTCTCCCCCGGTACGTTCCAGCCGCGTTTGCTCGCCCACCACATCGCGCACCAGAGCCTTATCGCGAGACAACAGGAGAACTTACTCCTCGCCTCCCTCCGACCTCCCCTCTACCTCCCGTACCGCTCCCCCACTCCTCAGTACTCCCTACCAATCCTTCCCGCTAAACGAACTTATGACCGCGCGTTTACGCCTACAGAACCGCCCGCGAAACGACAATACGTACCACAACAGATACCTATGTCGTTACCAATGCTATCGTACGCAACAACTAATCCAATTTTTTCGTACGCGAATACTTCTCCAATGTTATCTACGTATAATGTACCAACTATGCCCACAGCCTTACCAGCAGGGTACGGTACAACACTATCCCCGGGTATACCCGGGTCATTGACCAATCAGATTCAATTCCCGGCTGGTTTATCTATGTTCCCGACGTATCCGTACTATCCGGGTGTTTAAATGTATATATAACAATGCAATTTACACTTTGATAACTGAAGGTTTTGTTAAAAGACGCAGCTTTACTTTTCCGTCATATCCGTATTATCCGGTGTATCAAATAGTACGATTTACTTGTTTATACATTTTTAGTTAAATAACATTCGCAATGAATTCTCGGCAGCTTTATCTTTCCGTCATATCCGGGTTATAAATCTTTTTATATACTAGTTTGTATGTTTGTTAGTTATATTTACGGTTCTCGCCGTTAACAGGGTAAGAATATGACAAGCTCAGCGCAGGCGAAGTGCCTTCGTTAAAAATGAATTTACTTACGCTAATAGCTTTTGCAGCTCTAGAATTAGTTTTTGAAATCAGTTTTTGTTGAATTTTACTGACTTTAATTATTGTTGAATTCTTGAAGTTTATTTTAAGGAAATCGGAGGTTGTTAATCATTGACAATTAAGTAGATTTATTATTGTGTTCTGTTTTTTTTTTTACTTTTTTTCGCGTGATCGTTTAACGTTGTGATTTATATTTAGACATTCCATTTTGAAATATGAACATTGCCGATGTTTAAGGCTGATACTAAGTCTGAGATAGGTACTTATAAAATATATATTTAGGTACTTAATATACACGTAGTTTTCAGTACAATGCACTTTTTGTGATTAGTTTACACTTTTTATATTTTATTGTGAACGTTTATGGCAACTTTGTTGATGCACTTTAGAGGTAATGATTTTTCGATTATTTTTAGGTTATTTTTTATTGATAATGAATTAAATTTTTAAGGCGTGTTTTAGTATCGTGAAACGGTACTATTTTTAATCCTGTCCTGATCCTTCCTAATCTCAAAACTCATACAACCTTCACCCTTAACAATTGAAGGTCATAAAGAATACTAAATTGGTTATCTATGGACACTATAAAGCTCTATATTATCTATATTAGTTAACGTCATCGTGTCTGGTGTTACATTGTCTTAAATTCACATAGGTATGGGGGCTTAAGTCACATATACATGGTGTTATGGCTAATCTATGTTCTGTCATCTCTAATTATAATAAAATATTGCAACTTTACCAATATATTCATTAAAACACAATAAACAAATAAATGACAATGATATTACATATAAGTAAAAAGGTGTAGGTCATTTGACTCCGGGAAGTGGCACGTTGAAAAGTGGGTAATTACCACAATTTTTAGCTGTCCCTTTTTGGCTCACGATAGTTGAATCATACTATCTCACTTTGACATCTAATCGTGTGCCGTTTTTGAAGATCGAATATTGCATTGATAATCTATTTTCATCTTTTTACTTATAATAAGATGAACATTAAATTGGATAGTAATTGTTAAAGTTGCAATATTTTAAAAGTATCTAGAATAATTCAGAATATGTGTTTATTAATCGGTACAAACTTTGTATTTGTATCCGAGCGGGTTGTGTGATGGAAAATGAGCATGTATGGTTAAGATTCCGTTAAGTTTTTGGTCAATTCGTTATATTTCATTTGTCGGTTAAATTGCTAACTTTAAAACGTCATAACCCAAATAATCTACCGAATTCATGAATTTTATTTCTCTTTTATCTTATTTGTTAGAAAAATTCAATTCAAATTTCAAATTATTATTGACAAGTATAATATTGTCTTTTATTACTTAAAAAAATCCAACTTTCTATTGAAGATGATTGAGTTGCCAACTTTCACTCCAGGACTTCGTAAGAACTAGAATTATTGTTAATTAAATTAAATAATCGAAATGGGCAAATTTTTGAATCCATATCTACTATATACCAAGTCTTTATTTTTTAATAAGAACACTATATTACAAAATGTACGGCTCAAAGTACTTACTTAAAAATAAAAATAAACTTACCTTTACAATTAAACAACTACGATAAACATTCCTATTATATTTATAATAATCATCTACCCTTTATATAAGTGTCAAAGGTACTTAAAGGTAAGTTGGTAAGACAATCACTAACTACTAGATATACTATAAACCTGATTTTTCTATCCTTGGTTAAAAGTTATTCTTCGAACATTACACAGCCATTTCAAAATTGACATTTTTATATTATTGTGTATGGACAAGTTTTAACCAAGGATTGAATTTATTATATATGTAATTAACTGGTTTATTGGGTTGTGACGTCATCGTAGTTTGACTGACAAGGGCAGCATGATTCGCTTCAGGACTCTTTCAGATTGTGCATGGCTCAAAGAATAAATTACCGTTTTCCCGAGCACATCGCGGTCGGATACACGATTACGTATCTGTATTTTATGTTTAATACGAAATGTACACGGAATTAGCTTATTGGCATTATGGTATTTAAGGTTGGGACTTCCGCCGTTATCATTATATATAACTATTTTAGAGACGTGAAAAAAGACGTTTTTAGATATCTTGACAATGTCAGCTTACTCCCGCTTAATAAGAAGTGTAAGCCAACGTAAGCTTTAGATGTATTTACCCGCTTAGTGGAGGTTCAAGTACTCTATAGCTGAGAACTACTAAAATTTTGTAGATGGTTTTCTGGCAACATTCATGTTTTGTAAGGTTGCTTCCCCAATATAAACGCATATGTGGTCTGAGGCATCCTTGAACCCTTATAGATGGACGAAATCGGCTTGACATTGACTCTATGGTTTTTCTGTCAAGTCGATTTTATCTATGGACGTTCGGAAACAAAGCTAGTATACTAGACAGTTATAATTAATACTTTTTCCTTACATTACTATGACATACATATATCTAGTATAATAGGTTGTTTTTCGAAACCTTCAAATTGCGGTAACTTATGGGTCTCTCCAGTCATTGTCACATAAGTCAGTGTTAATCGTATACCTATGTATACAATAAAGGCCTGTGTTCATGGAGCAATGGAGATCACTGGACTAGATCTTATACTGCCTCTGGCTTTCCTTCTCTTATATTTACTGTCTTTCCTTGCTTTATTCAAACTGTCTCTGGGCCTTGGAAAGATTGTCTTTCATACATGTGCAGTGACTGGAGATCACTAAGCCACTGTCTATTCAATAATTCTTTGATCACTTATACAATTAACTGGCTTCACTTCATGTTACATGTAAGCAACTGAATTTCTAATAGCATAAGGAATCGTAAGTTTATTCTAATACTGTTAGAGCCCTATCATAATTATATTAGTTGGTTAATTTTAGTTTATTTTATACTTAATAAATCGATTTTCGTTAGATCGTGATATTGTGAGTTTCACTGGTATCTGGTTGGCTGTGCTATTATGTTACTGTTAAAGCACTTGTGAAGGAAAGCTTCTAACAAAGAACCGGTTATATTAAGTCGTGACGATATCGTGTCGGATGTCGTGGACGATATTTTGTCGTCGGCTTAATAAAATCGACTCTATGCTTGCCCTGTCTCTGCTCGTACGTGTACTCGTTTACTAACTTTTCGGATTTGGGTAGGTTATGTATATCAACCATTTTATCTAGCTTTAAGGCAGATTGAAGGGAACTCTTCATTGTTTATTATATAAGGTATAATTAAGGTTATTTTTACTATGTATCAGGTATGTGGTATAAAAAGCAGGTCTTAGGCGTTAGGCGATAAATATCCTATCATTTTTAACGACTTAGGCAGATATCATAATTAGATATATTCCTATAGTGAATCGATATAAACTATTATGTATAATTGATTAGTAAGTTGGTTGGTGTTCATTTTGGGTTGTGGGAACCGGTGGAGTTTGGTTTAAAATAATCTTAAACTATTGCCTCGATTGCGAGTTTTAAAGTCCACACACGCATTTGAAAATATACCATCAATGGTATCAAAGAAACCTGATTTACTAAGGTTGTGGGCAATATAAATTTATCATTTCCTATATATTTGTATTGTACACAGTTTTCTTCACGAATTTAGTATACATGATAGCACAGTCATACATCCTTCCCCGCGTCCTAACATAGCTTTAATTTGGCACAAGTGAAATAAACTATGAAAAACGTAAATTTATTTGGTTAAAGGCACACTGGGCTTGATAGAAATAACATTTTGAGCTGAGCTTGCTACGTAAAAAAAGTTATTCAAGGTATAAGTAAGATCTTGTTTTTTTGCTTATGGCAATAATTAATAACTCAGCCCCCGGAATCACAGACACAATACAAAATCTATTGTGTCGTGGACCGATCGGGCCGCTGGGGCTCAATGGGTTAATAGATTCTGGAATACAGTTCACAACTTAAATTGGCAAAAATTCTACATTCATTGCCATCATTGAAAAAAAAAACAGCTTTAATGTCAGTTATAACTTTATTAATACATGAAATTAAGACATTATTAGATTTAAAGATTTGACCACAGCAATTTTCTTCCTAAAAAATAGCCGATTTTATAAGCAATTTATTATATGACTGAATTTCCCAAGAATGTCAATTTATTTCCATTAGAATTTAGAATGATGTATGTATTCCTTCCCTTTGAAATAATATTTTCCCCGTATAGTAAGCTCAAGCTACTAGCTCTAAATTATGACTGCATGGTTCGGTGACAGAAAAGGGAGCTTCAGTGTGTCGTAGAGGAGGATTTGTGCTTCCTATAGAAACATCATGGGTTCAGGTCTAAGGTCCTTGGTTGAATGTATCACAGTCACGGAACGTAAGTACCTATCGTGTGTCATTTGTTGGGTCATGGGGACCTTATATGATCGCATTTTTAAAGCGACTACAACTCCTCGTGTTTAGAAGTTTGTAGAAAAAAAAACTGTCTTTACAGAATTTAATATGTCTGCACAAATACAGATATAAATAAAATAAACATTATGTTGATTTAATTAAGAGAAAATACAAGAAGTTGTGGTCGTATATGGTGCAAAGTACCAGGAGAGCATAAGTTTGGTAAAGTCCGCAGAGTAGCTTGGTGACTAGACAACAGCGTCGTGTGTAACAGTTATTTTGGTGGGAGTAAGTTGAGCACTGCTTTGGTGGACTGTTAATGCGTTCCGTACCTGGTGAGTGTTCATCATTTTAATTTACATACTTACCTTACATTTTGTACGTCTATGTGTATAAAACGATGTGTGTTTCGCTGAAAATTTTACTGGCAACACTAACAAATGTCAAGAAATTGGCGCCAGATTTGACAGTTATTTTTTTTTTCTTGTCTGAATATTTTCAGCGGAATATAAATGGTCAATTTAACTTATTCTTCTACAATATACATTTATGGGATCTATATTATATGTAAAGGCGTATTGGCAAGCGATGGGTATACGAATGAAAATATAAAATATTAGGCTTGATTTAAGCGGGTATACTCTTATAAAGCAATACAAAATATTTATACATTTCATACTATTTTAAGTACATATATGGATACAAAATATTTGTGACTAACATTAAACTGCATGATTTCTTAATTGTTAATTGAATGCAGCATACGAATACAATCCTAAAATATAAATCGAACTATAGAGCAAACTTTTTTACAAAAAAATAACAAAAAATAGTTACTTATTAGGTGGTATCTATCCAAACAGGTCCCATAACGTACTATTACCCGGCCATGGGCCCCACTCTGCCCCCCCCACTGGTGTACTGGGGCTACCCGACCCCGCCGGTATCGCCCGCACATTACTACCACCCCCCGCACCACCCACAGACTATGGTAAGAGCATTAAGTGAGTTTTTCCAATATTATTTTTTATGTGTGTATTGTATTTTTGTAAAGATTTTTGCTAATAAACCTAATATTATCTTGTTAAGATAAAATTATGTAAAAAAGTTGTCATTACCTATTCAAACTCTAACTTTTACTTATCTTAAATTCTTGATGAAGCGCTTTTGAATCGTCATAATACATAGATAAATGTTTACTACTTACCTTTTGAAAGCAGTTTTTTCAGAAAAGAGCCAGCAAGATTCTCTGTTTAAATTTTGACAGCGTTTCTACTTTAGTAATTAAAAAAAATATTCTATTGAACTTTTATATTAGTAGAAATTTAATTTTAACTTATACATTTCCTATCCGACTTCTTTTAAATTACCATCTTATGAGATAATAAAGTATTTTCAATGTGTTATTTGTTTTTTTTTTTATAATTTTATTTATTTGTTTTCAGATTCCCGAAGTAGTGCCAGTAGGAGGCGGGTCCCCGCTACCGATCCCCCCTCCCGCGGCCTGCCCCGAATGGCCTATATTCATGGTCAACTGATCATCATCAATTAGTCATATTTAAATTCTTTTACACATAGAACGCACCTATGTGAAGTTGGCAACTAACTGAATAAAAATGAGTGTTTCTCAATTCTATACGATTGTACTAGGTTTGTACCGGATTGTACCGCTTTTTATTTCGTTTGTACCCCAAAGAGGTGGGGAGAAACATAGGGTCGTAGTTATATAGTTCGCTGCTAACTGAATAAAAATGAGTGTTTCTCAATTCTATTCGATTGTACTAGGTTTGTACCAGAACGTACCGCTTTTTATTTCGTTTGTACCCCAAAGAGGTGGGGGGAAACATAGGGTCGTAGTTATATAGTTTGCTGCCGACCTAGAAATACAGCATTTTTTTAATGCTAACTCAAAGCATTTCGTTTGTACCGGATTGTACCGTTATCAGAACCGAAAAAAATATATAAAAAAACTAATATTCACGTTTATATAAATATACATGAAGATACTAAAGAAAATTCGACTAACTGAATAAAAATGAGTGTTTCTCAATTCTATTCGATTGTACTAGGTTTGTACCGGATTGTACCGCTTTTTATTTCGTTTGTACCCCAAAGAGGTGGGGAGAAACATAGGGTCGTAGTTATATAGTTTGCTGCCGACCTAGAAATACAGCATTTTTTTAAATGCTAACTCAAAGCATTTCGTTTGTACCGGATTGTACCGTTATCAGAACCGAAAAAAATATATAAAAAAACTAATATTCACGTTTATATAAATATACATGAAGATACTAAAGAAAATTCGACTAACTGAATAAAAATGAGTGTTTCTCAATTCTATTCGATTGTACTAGGTTTGTATCGGATTGTACCGCTTTTTATTTCGTTTGTACCCCAAAAAAGTGGGGAGAAACATAGGGTCGTAGTTATATAGTTCGCTGCCGACCTAGAAATACAGCATTTTTTTAAATGCTAACTCAGAGCATTTCGTTTGTACCGGATTGAACCGTTATCAGAACCGAAAAAAAAATATATTAAAAAACTAATATTCACGTTTATACATATAAATATTTATGAAGATACTAAAGAAAATTCAACTAACTGAATAAAAATGAGTGTTTCTCAATTCTATTCGATTGTACTAGGTTTGTACCAGAACGTACCGTTTTTTATTTCGTTTGTACCCCAAAGAGGTGGGGAGAAACATAGGGTCGTAGTTATATAGTTTGCTGCCGACCTAGAAATACAGCATTTTTTTATGCTAACTCAAAGCATTTCGTTTGTACCGGATTGTACCGTTATCAGAACCGAAAAAAATATATAAAAAAACTAATATTCACGTTTATATAAATATACATGAAGATACTAAAGAAAATTCGACTAACTGAATAAAAATGAGTGTTTCTCAATTCTATTCGATTGTACTAGGTTTGTACCAGAACGTACCGCTTTTTATTTCGTTTGTACCCCAAAGAGGTGGGGAGAAACATAGGGTCGTAGTTATATAGTTCGCTGCTAACTGAATAAAAATGAGTGTTTCTCAATTCTATTCGATTGTACTAGGTTTGTACCAGAACGTACCGCTTTTTATTTCGTTTGTACCCCAAAGAGGTGGGGGGAAACATAGGGTCGTAGTTATATAGTTCGCTGCTAACTGAATAAAAATGAGTGTTTCTCAATTCTATTCGATTGTACTAGGTTTGTACCAGAACGTACCGCTTTTTATTTCGTTTGTACCCCAAAGAGGTGGGGGGAAACATAGGGTCGTGAAAAAAAAAATGAAAATATATTTATTTATAAACCAAATGTTTTTTACACAGCTGATACACTTAGTTTGACGTTGCTCGCTTTACACATATTGGCTTAATCTATGTTTATTAAAAAGGATTCCCTATAGCACCCACACTAGGCAAGCCTGTATCGTGGGCACTGAGACGATTTTACCAAAAAAACAGAATTAGATGTCCTCGGTATGATCAACGCTTATAATAATACGTACAAAAGCATTTTATCACTTATAAGCTAGGTACAGAATAATAAATATGGAAAATACTAAAAAATACAATTAATATAATAAATTATGAAATAAATAAAATAAATGAATATATATAGATTATATAATATATAATATGTAATAACAATAAATATAATAAATATGTAATAATATAGGTGCCGATTATACACAAATTAAAATTAATATAATGATGCAAGAAGATTTTCTGTTGATACGTAGTTTAGAGAATTAAGGTAATTAGTTACGATGATCTTTGCTTTGCTAACTCAAAGCATTTCGTTTGTACCGGATTGTACCGTTATCAGAACCGAAAAAAATATATAAAAAAACTAATATTCACGTTTATATAAATATGTAACATGAAGATACTAAAGAAAATGACTAACTGAATAAAAATGAGTGTTTCTCAATTCTATTCGATTGTACTAGGTTTGTACCAGAACGTACCGCTTTTTATTTCGTTTGTACCCCAAAGAGGTGGGGAGAAACATAGGGTCGTAGTTATATAGTTCGCTGCTAACTGAATAAAAATGAGTGTTTCTCAATTCTATTCGATTGTACTAGGTTTGTACCAGAACGTACCGCTTTTTATTTCGTTTGTACTCCAAAGAGGTGGGGGGAAACATAGGGTCGTAGTTATATAGTTCGCTGCCGACCTAGAAATACAGCATTTTTTTAATGCTAACTCAAAGCATATCGTTTGTACCGGATTGTGCCGTTATCAGAACCGAAAAAGATATATTAAAAAACTAATATTCACGTTTATATAAATATACATGAAGAAACTAAAGAAAATTTGCCTAACTGAATAAAAATGAGTGTTTCTCAAATCTATTCGATTGTACTAGGTTTGTACCAGAATGTACCGCTTTTTATTTCGTTTGTACTCCAAAGAGGTGGGGAGAAACATAGGGTCGTAGTTATATAGTTCTGTAAAAAAACATTGTCGCTAATTCTTTGCTGATTCACATAATATTTTTGAATCATCATTGAGCACTCAAGAGCACCACTTCCACAATTCATTTTCGACCTACTTCGATTATATTACGTGATAATTGAATATTACGATAAGTGTTCCGTTTCTCATCGTTTGTACCGCTGAGCAAACCTTCCATACCTTCTTCCAATAGAGAAAACCACCGATTACGAATGTATTCTTGGGAAACTTTCGTAATTCCACAAGATTACAACCACAGTTGACAGATATACAGGGTGTAATCGTTAAGTGTGCACAGGCGATTATTCTGTAACTATTACAGATATCAAAAAACTTTAAACTGATATCGAAAGTACTTAACCTAATGAGAAAATGGCCATAGTAAATTTTTACACAGTTAGTCGAATTTTCATTTTTATTCAGTTAGTCGAATTTTCTTTAGTATCTTCATGTATATTTATATAAACGTGAATATTAGTTTTTTAATATATTCGTCATATATTCATCGACCACACAACCACTTTGAGTTAGCATTTAAAAAAAATCTGTATTTCTAGGTCGGCAGCGAACTATATAACTACGACCCTATGTTTCCCCCCACCTCTTTGGGGTAAAAACGAAATAAAAAGCGGTACGTTCTGGTACAAACCTAGTACAATCGAATAGAATTGAGAAACACTCATTTTTATTCAGTTAGCAGCGAACTATATAACTACGACCCTATGTTTCTCCCCACCTCTTTGGGGTACAAACGAAATAAAAAGCGGTACAATCCGGTACAAACCTAGTACAATCGAATAGAATTGAGAAACACTCATTTTTATTCAGTTAGCAGCGAACTATATAACTACGACCCTATGTTTCTCCCCACCTCTTTGGGGTACAAACGAAATAAAAACCGGTACAATCCGGTACAATCCTAGTACAATCGAATAGAATTGAGAAACACTCATTTTTATTCAGTTAGCAGCTAACTATATAACTGCGACCCTATGTTTCTCCCCACCTCTTTGGGGTACAAACAAAATAAAAAGCGGTACAATCCGGTACAAACCTAGTACAATCGTATAGAATTGAGAAACACTCATTTTTATTCAGTTAGTTGCCAACTTCACATAGGTATAGAACGCCATTTAATTGTCCATCGCATACTTTTAATATGAAATTTTAGATTTTTACAATGTACAAATTTGATTCACTTGCCAATTCATGTATATGAGAGCAAAAATATGGCTCAAATGAAGTGATATTATGATTTATTGTGTTGATATTTGATAGATATATTCCGAATATTACAGAAAACTTAAATACCTCGATCGAATCTTTTATTTGTGTACAATTTTAATTTAATCGTTAATATTTTTGTAAAATAAAATTAATACAACGTTATTTATGGGGTATTCAATTTTTCTGATAAATCGAAATCTTTATTTGAATTAATCTCAAAATCATGTTTTTAATTATATACTTCTGTTGATATTTTAGATATTTTATTAAGAGTAAACATATTTTATGATAATCGATTTAAAAAAACTGTTAAACGAGCATATACAATTATCTACCTATCTTATTTTAACTTGTACTATGTTATGTTTTTCTATACACTATACTTACAAATTATATTTTTATTTACATCGTAATAAAATTCAAAAGGCCTCAACTTCATTGTTCTATAACCTGGACCTCTGAAACTATATCCATCTCTTTTTCACATATGTCACGTTAGGCGGTGCGAAAGAAACAGCAATTCCCGTGTATGAGAGACAAAAATACATCTTTTTTTTTCATCAATGGTTCAGATTATATAAATATTTATTTTACTAAACTGAGTACTTTAATAAAATAATATGTTCCTTCTGATCCTTCGTTATTGACAACGACTATCTGTAGTGATCTTACGGTGCTCTTTTACTTAGTAATACCAAAAATATTATGTCTTAACAGATTTTGAGACAACGCTCAATTAGTATAATTTAGGTAAGAAATTACTTTGATAATTTAGGAATATACAAATTTGTTCAAATATTATAACAGTTCTGAAACTTGAATTAACGTTTGTGATTTGCTCAATAAGTTATTTAGTTAATAGGTGATTATTTTGAATCTAGATGTAGCTACGTACTTATATAGAATTGACATACAGTCATACGAATAACGAAGCTATTTTATTCTTTTAAAGACAAATTTTGTTAGACCATATATGACAAGGTTCGCGCTTCGCATTACATCTCTTTCATACTGTTTTTTTCTGAAGTTATACTTCTTTTGGCGCGATGGAGAAAAATGATGAGAGTGAATTTTTTACGATGCGCGCGCACACCGACACCTAAATTTAACAGCATGAAGTTAGTTCTAGGTGGTATGAAAATTGATAACTATGTTCAAGTTGTTTATTCTAGTATTTTTTTACATACGCCAAAGAAGTATAACTTCTAACGCGTGTACATAAGTACACACATTCTTTTTTTTTATTTAAAGTGAGAGAGATTGGATTTAAGAATTCTATTATCAAGCTCTCTCGCAATTATTAAAATAAGGAATTACAGTACATCAGAAAGAGACGGCATTAAGTATAGACAAAACTTTTGCTAAGGACCGATTTCACGGCTTCTTGACATATTCTGATTAGTCAGTCTGTCAATTATTATGAAATATGTTTTGTTAAAAGTTTTTGTTAAAAAAGTATCAAATAAGCTATCAAGGACAAGCTAGCGGTGAAATCGGTGCTAAAATGTTCAAATTGACGAACTTTTTATCTCATTGGTCTTCGAGATCTAGTTTGGAATTAGTACAATAAGTCTAGTGTAATATATATCTCATAAAATAAAATGCCCTACAGCTGTTACAGGAACAGTAGCTTAGATATAATAAACTAGATGAGTTTCAAAAGTGACGGTAATTTCGCATATTTTATCTAAAAAAAAATGTGTTGATATAGTTAAAAATAAACATTTAAAACTAGTGTTAGCTCGGTCTGGAAACTACCGTACTTTTTGTACTTTAGATGTTAGTGAATAAAATGTATTGACATAATAATTAGTTTAAATTCTAAATATAAGGGAGAAACAACACAATCACCATGTCTTCCAAACGTTGTAAAATATTTTTATTTATTTTAGTTGTCACAATTAAAGTGTTTTAGTGTTAAGTAAAGTAATTATTGTTATTTTTAAGTGAATAAACAAAAATTTCTACAGGCATTCTAAATGTGTTTTTATATCGATTTTTACAAATAAAGATAATATTACGACGTTATTCAAAATTGTCATACAGGCTTTATTTTTTATAATAACGTTATATCATGAAAAAAAAATATTTATTAAACATGTTTGGATGTTAATTGCTATTTTATGTTACTAGTTCAAAATAATTATCTTTTTGATATAAGCAAATATAGTAAACTATATATTATACAATATACATGTCTAACTAGTATAATACTTAGGTAGTATATCAGTGGTCAGTGTTATTTTTATAAAATTCTAGACCTAAGATTTAATAACCTAAGTTAGAATTATTGTAGAGAATATAAAGTATAACCAGATATGATTTATATTTGTTATTAATAATTTATAATAGTAAGTGATCATCATCCATGACGTTTCAATAAATAAAATTTAAAATCCCAAAAAATTTAGGATCATAATTTAAGTGTAAGAATATAAAATTTTGTTACTTTTCTACTGTTAGCATATCCAGTGATAATTTTATTTCGAAAATAGCAAATATTGTTACCTTGAACATAATAATATATAATGTTGATTTATATGATATATAGGTCTGTTATTAGAATAAGTGTAGTTTAGACGAATTAGAATGTGCAATGTTTAATATAAATGTTTCGACGTTAATACCAAAACTGTTTTTGGTTTCATATCATACAAAGTAGTGAATTGTTCCAATAAATAAATTTATTAGACAATATTTTGTTTTATTTGTAAATAACCTAACATCCCTTTAATAACTCAGGCCCCGGAACCACAGACACAATAGAATATTCTTGACTTTTTACCACGACATCTTTTAATTATAGTATCATTGATCGATCTTTACATTTACTCAATATCTCAAATAGGCTGGTTTAACATGAACGGCTGTTCATGTACGTATGTATGTTCACTTAGCATGGGTATCAAAACCTACAGCACATACCTTGAACACAGTTTTGAAATTTGATAAAAAGCAACGTCTTATAGCAATATAAATAAATTGATAAAAGCATAAATTTAGTCACACCATAATAAAAAATGGGTTAGCGCGCTAGTTCGACTCGCACTTGGCCGGTTTTATTTAATTTCTGAAATTACACACAAACATTCTGCAAACACTATAAGAAAACAAACGCTGACTGATTGCTCGCGAATTTTGGACAGTAATAGATAATACGCAGCATTTTTCTAACTTGTGTGCATGCTTGTAATTTATCGTAGTACCTACATATAGATGTACGATATGTAACTACAGAGTTCATACTCAAAATATAGAAAGCGTCACAACGCAGCGCTTTTAGGATGTGATTTTGTGTCTTGGTATAGTTTAAAGCGTGTTTTTTAGTTTTTTTAAACTATTATTATTCATTTTCATATAAGTAGAAGATTTTGCGGTTCTAACATTATTATTTGTGATGCAACATATTCAAAGAACTACAAGCAAGACATCACGAATTCATGTGTATAAAATCAATTTAAATAGACAAACATGTTGTACACGAATAAATAAACAAAAGGGGAGTACAAAATAAAAGAACCAAATACGTCAATCTGCTTTATTTACGTCACCACACTTAGTTATGACACAATGCTTGGAAATCTTATAATACAATTATTACATACTAACAATTTATATGATACACTTCGAATAGTCGGCGATTGGGCATACAACACATCGGTATAAAATACTTCTAGTATTTTCAAATTTTAAAATATAATACAAAAAAACTCATAAGATTTCACCCATTTCGGTTAACTTTATATTTTACGATGTACCATAGACAACGCAATTCATTACAAATTATAAAATACCAAAAAAAATGGAATTGTTCGTTATTAAAGCAAAAATTCGGATTCGCCTACACTAGATACCTAGAAAAAGCAATAAAACATATAAACCCACACTAATTCACAACCACCTAGTCTGATCACAGCTCTCTTACCGATAACTTTACCTTTTAGTCCAATAAAAAAATAAAAATACGAGGCCCTGTAGTTAAGAGTAGGCTCATGTTACACTCTTTCGATAAACTAAAAGATTTTTATGTACAATTCTATCAACATTATTCTTCTACATAATTACGGCCATATTAATTCAATCATTTCTAATGACAAACCCTTTCGTATCTCTTTTGAAGCAAAAAATCTTTGTTTTTACTGAATTTGATATTTCCATGAAAAATACCTTTTTAAATCTACGCGTAAAGAAATAATAAAGCATAATATGTACTTCAATTTTATTACATAATATACTTAACGTATATTACACTATACACAAGAGCAGTTACTAATTTCAAAGATTTTAGACATAGACTGGTTTCTTTTTTACTTGACAAAATATTGTAAGAAAATTTTAAGGAATTTACAAAACCGTTGCTAGGCAACGCATTGAGCAATCGTTGATTGTAGGAGGAATCCAGATAAAGAATGATACTTCAATATAATTACTATTTTAAAGATTTTTCCAGTAAGTTAGGTACTTAAATGGAATTTAATTTAATTTCTGAAACACAGGGATGTTATACGCTTTGCATACTTCCAAAACAGTTTAAATTTCCGAAAAAAGTAAAGAATTGGTAACATCGGGATTCAGATTTTTACGCTTATTTAAACTACAATATATTTTGAACTGATACTGGTAAAAAAAATATTATTATCTATGAACATATCTATTTCAATCAGGGAATTAAGAGGAAATGCGATAAGAGACACTTGAAAATAAGGTAATCTATCGCTATCTCTCTCTATGTGCTCGCGTTAGATAAGGACAAGAATAAACTCTGTCTTAGACCTCAGCAAGTCATTTTTTGGATACCGCATTTCCTCTTAAAATATTTTAATATGCTATTTGCAATATTTTCCTGTGCATGTGGCAATAAACCACCACGATATAAAACAAATGAAGATCACTTTAGAAATTTAATTAAGTAAAAAAAATACGCTGATTTTACAAAAAAAAAAAACAACATTATTCAGGTACAAAAAATTCCGATTAAAATCCATATCACAACAGTCAAGAAATTTTCGCAGATAAAATTTTAGGGAATGCGTACACAGCGTTATTTACATTTTTCGTCGTATTAAATTTTTCGATAATCTTAAATTCCTAGAAAAATACGTAATTCAAGGTCTATTGTTGGAAAAAAAAAATATAAAAAAACATGAAATTAAACTGTGTGACATTTAAAAAAACGGAATCTTTTTACCAGCTTTGGTAAAGTCCGTTTTTTTAAATGGCTTCAATGTATGTACTGCCTAAAGCTCAAGAATGAATTCGAAGATTAAACTAAAAGCCAGTTTAGTTCGAATCTTTTAGACATTAAAAAACTGAGTTTGCTTTATTCATAACAAAAATTGTAATCTTCCAAATCCCTTTTTCATAATCTTACACAACTCAGGCCAACCTTTTCTTACTGTAAAAAATAAACCCTAAAAAGCTTGTAATATATGCTGTACGTCAGGTCACACAAACATAACCTAATGGGCCTTCTTCACAATGGGCAGCGTTGGCGAAGAAGCATTCACGATAGTGTAGAGGGCCTAAATGTCTATGATCGGCCGTCATTGTTATGTTTATTCATAATCACCGTAATAAGATAATTTTCTTTTATTTTTAGGTTATTCGGTCTCAAAATTATTGTGGAGTGCATTACATAGTGTGTACATTGTATGAACAACAGAAAATATTTAACGTAAATACACAGGTAAGGTAAAATCTTTTCATATTTTTGTTAAATATCATAAATTGTTATTGTATAAATATAGCTTATTTTATCAAAGGTGATATTTTAAAATTAAATGAGTTTAAAAAGCGAGTGTATGTGTAATGGTGGCTAACATCGACCATCATTTGTTGGGCCAACGCTGCCCATTGTGTAGAGCCAATAAAGTCTAGTGCCAAAGGGAGTAGCTAAAGCAAGCACCGTCAGAGGTAGAAATTGCTAAATGTGAAATATTTAAGTAATTGAGGCCGAGTATGGATATCACATAATGGTAAACTAAGTTTGCAATATATTTGCAAAGAACCATAATTAAAAATAAAACATATATCGTTGACAAAAATAATGTCTTTGATGCAAGTATTAATATTAATAGAAATTAAATGCTTTACAGAAATGAATCCATTCATGTAAAATAAAAAAAATCCGAAGCGTTAATATGTATCATGTGAATATGTATACGTATGTTTAAAATCACGATTTCATAACATTAAAATAAGTAATTTTCAAATGAGACAATTATGTATTATGTATAATAATATCATTCAATATATAAATGATTGGTGAATGATTCTACTCAATAAAATAGTGCATAATAGTCGATAGTATTAAAAAATAGTCATGTTACTTCATTTTAGATATGATTTATGATAACCAATGAATAAACCTTAAACCGTCTGTGCAGTATATTTAAAATAAAAAAAGTGAATTCTTAAAGCGTCGAACTAAAAACAACATTGCTACAATAGACGGCTTATAAAAAAAGCTACGCAACACAATTAAAAATAAAAATATCATACAGTATAAGAGCGTATTTACATTAGCATAGACAATAATTTACAAGACCATAAACCCACACTCGGCCCGACCTAACTCTATACTCTATGGCAACATAGTTTATACATTTGACTCTTATACAAAATGGCGTGTCGCCCTCACTGCGTTGTACGTATTACATTTGACTTTTTCATCGTCTTCTCTTATTTACCTGTAAAAAAAAATTATGACACCAACAATTAAAAAGTTGCACATGAACTATTTATATTTATTAAAGATGTTCATTGTATAATTATAATTTACTTTAAATAATATTGTGAAATTTGTATATGATGGAGTAGTATAGTGCCCAGCAAACGCGCAACAAAGTTTGCGCGTCAAGTTACGTACCGGAAACTATACTGTGTGTGTTTAGTACAATGTATACATATAAATGTGTATGTAAATACCTGCGAGTGTCATCTCGCTATTACCACAATATACAGATACAACCAATAGGTAAACTTCATAAAAACGTTCAAAATGGCTCATGCACACAAGCAAGCGTGTTTACGAGAATCTTAAGGGTATTCTTATCTGTCATATGTCATAGTTGTATCTGTATTTTGTGCTATTACGTGTATATATATATATGTAGGCGTGTGTGTGTGTATCTCACTTTTTGAGATTTTTTTGATTGTGCAAGAATCTCGCCTGATGGAAAGGATGGTCAAATATGGAGCGCGCTTCCCTAGTAGGTACCGGTTCACTCTTCACTTGAACACCCCCCCATATTGTACTCGTCGGGGAACACAGATTCAGGAAGCATGTTTATTTATTTATTAAGCTATTGTATAGCTTCTATCGCAGGCTTTGAGCACGGGGACCGAATCGAGAAATTCCGTAACGAAAAACCTCACGCTGCCCACTCCGACGGGCACGGAGGTGTGGCTTGAAGGCATGCTATGCAATAGCTTTACCGCGGCTGTCCCCGAGTGCCACACGTCCTTTTTGTTTATATATATTTTATTTGTTCCATTCCCTTGCGGTTCGAATGAAGAATGAGGTGATGTGTTTGACTACAAGTCTGCCTGTGTTTGTGTGTATGTGTGTCCCACCTCACTTGCGGTGGAACTCCTGCAAGCAGAGCGCACAGGACCACGAGCCCTCGGGCGGCGTGTGTGTGTGTGTGTGTATGTGTGTCCCACCTCACTTGCGGTGGAACTCCTGCAAGCAGAGCGCACAGGACCACGAGCCCTCGGGCGGCGTGTGTGTGTGTGTGTGTATGTGTGTCCCACCTCACTTGCGGTGGAACTCCTGCAAGCAGAGCGCACAGGACCACGAGCCCTCGGGCGGCGTGTGTGTGTGTGTGTGTATGTGTGTCCCACCTCACTTGCGGTGGAACTCCTGCAAGCAGAGCGCACAGGACCACGAGCCCTCGGGCGGCGTGTGTGTGTGTGTGTGTGTATGTGTGTCCCACCTCACTTGCGGTGGAACTCCTGCAAGCAGAGCGCACAGGACCACGAGCCCTCGGGCGGCGTGTGTGTGTGTGTGTGTATGTGTGTCCCACCTCACTTGCGGTGGAACTCCTGCAAGCAGAGCGCACAGGACCACGAGCCCTCGGGCGGCGTGTGTGTGTGTGTGTGTATGTGTGTCCCACCTCACTTGCGGTGGAACTCCTGCAAGCAGAGCGCACAGGACCACGAGCCCTCGGGCGGCGTGTGTGTGTGTGTGTGTATGTGTGTCCCACCTCACTTGCGGTGGAACTCCTGCAAGCAGAGCGCACAGGACCACGAGCCCTCGGGCGGCGTGTGTGTGTGTGTGTGTATGTGTGTCCCACCTCACTTGCGGTGGAACTCCTGCAAGCAGAGCGCACAGGACCACGAGCCCTCGGGCGGCGTGTGTGTGTGTGTGTGTATGTGTGTCCCACCTCACTTGCGGTGGAACTCCTGCAAGCAGAGCGCACAGGACCACGAGCCCTCGGGCGGCGTGTGTGTGTGTGTGTGTATGTGTGTCCCACCTCACTTGCGGTGGAACTCCTGCAAGCAGAGCGCACAGGACCACGAGCCCTCGGGCGGCGTGTGTGTGTGTGTGTGTATGTGTGTCCCACCTCACTTGCGGTGGAACTCCTGCAAGCAGAGCGCACAGGACCACGAGCCCTCGGGCGGCGTGTGTGTGTGTGTGTGTATGTGTGTCCCACCTCACTTGCGGTGGAACTCCTGCAAGCAGAGCGCACAGGACCACGAGCCCTCGGGCGGCGTGTGTGTGTGTGTGTGTATGTGTGTCCCACCTCACTTGCGGTGGAACTCCTGCAAGCAGAGCGCACAGGACCACGAGCCCTCGGGCGGCGTGTGTGTGTGTGTGTGTATGTGTGTCCCACCTCACTTGCGGTGGAACTCCTGCAAGCAGAGCGCACAGGACCACGAGCCCTCGGGCGGCGTGTCCAGCGGCGGCGCCAGGCAGTACATGTGGTAGCCGCGGTCGCAGTCGTCGCAGAACAATAGTTGGTCCTGGAAATTAATTAATTGAATTTATATTTTTTTATTTTTATGGCATTCAAAAATCCATAAAAATTCAAGAAAAGGTCGTGTTCCATCGTTACAATATTGTATTCACTGAAAAGTGCTTCATATTGGTTGAGATGGTTGTTAAATCATCTCAATAGATGGCGCGTGGTGTGTCCCTTAAGACACATAAAACTGAAAGGATAGAATAAATTCGATTGCTCAGGCGGGTCACGAGTGGCTGAGTTGGTTAGGCATCCGCCCCGGAATGGCGCGAAGGATGCGGGTTCAAGTCCCGCCTCGTGATCGAATTTTTTCTATTCTTTATAAATTTATAATTAATTAATTATCAATTGAATTAAATTAGAGTCCAAACTAAATGTACAAATACACACAAATCATCATCTACTAGCCTTCAAATATCAATCTTACCACCCTAACCATAGAATCCAAAATAACTTTACCCTGCAGAACAGCAATTGACAATGAAATTACATTATTTTATCAATAGAAGAGAGTCCAAATTAACACTCACATCATTACCAAAGCTTATCGACCTTACCACCCTAACCATAAAATCCTAAATATCATCACTCCCACCTCTATAAACACTATTGAAAAATCAACCTTATTCCCTTAACCATAGAGTCCAAAACACTCACATCATTATCGCTAGTCCCGCAGACGGAACAACACTTGCACTCGATGCACTGCCAGCGATACTTGCACAACATCATCACCTTCACCCTACAAATATCAACCTTACCGTAGAGTCCACACTAACACTCACATCATTACTAATGCTACTGAATTATCAACTTTACCACCCTTCCTATAGAGTCCAAAATATCATCGCTCACACCACAATCAACACTATTGAAAAATCATCCTTATCACCATTCTCATAGAGTCCAAAATAACGTCACCCAAGTAATTATCAACTGCATTAAAAAATCAACTATATTCCCTTAACAATAGAGTCCAAAATACTCACATCATTATCGCTAGTCCCGCAGACGGAACAACACTTGCACTCAATGCACTGCCAGCGATACTTGCAGAACATTTCAACCAACAAAATATCAACTTTACCGCCCTAACCATTGCTACTGAATTATCAACTTTACCACCCTTCCTATAGAGTCCAAAATATCATCGCTCACACCATAATCAACACTATTGAAAAATCATCCTTATCACCATTCCCATAGAGTCCAAAATAACGTCACCCGAGTAATTATCAACTTTATTCAAATATCAACTTTACCACCTTCCTATAGAGTCCAAAACACTCACATCATTATCGCTAGTGCCGCAAACCGAACAACACTTGCACTCGATACACTGCCAGCGATACTTGCGCATGGAGACCATCATGTTCTTAGTGAACTGCAGGCATGTGGGGTGACCTGGGTGATAAATATGGTATTACAATATAAAAAAAATTATGACAGAAATTAATTGTGATGGGATATTTGACTGTATACGATATTTATGCACTTTCTAATCAAAATTAGATAGTTTTCAGGACTAGCCATGAGGGCTTTGGCAAATTTTCATTAGATTTAAAAGTTAAAATGAGATAAAAATAACTATTTTGACGGTGACAATATCGATATTATTAACACACACTAATTATCTTATCATGGTAACAACTGCATTCATATAATAAATTTACAGTCAAATATCCCAATATGACATCGAAACTAATACAGAGAATGCTTACAAAGTTGTCAAGATTAAAAAACCCAAACAAAATTATAAGCATCCTGTATAATCAAATTCAGATAACATAAAACTAAAAACAAATGAATTCACTTACTGTTTGGCACATTTCGACGCGTCATCATCGCTTGAATTAGAAACGATCCAAAAATTAAAGGGTAAACAAAATGTGCCGAACAATAGTGAAAATAATAAACAAAAAAACCGGTTTAAACATTAATCGTTCGTAATACATTAAGCATAACAACAGTAAGGAAGTGCAATTCACTATTCTTCAGCACAATGACTAAATAAAAAGCATTTGGACTTTAAATTCATACAATTTAATCATTAAAAAAAATACCACGTGTACAAAATTGGGGATATTCTGTGACAACGACATCTAGCGGGCATAAATTATAACTGTGACAATTGAAGCGCTGTTTGCGCTTTATTTTATTGTTATAGAGCACAGTACTAACACATCGAGCGCTTCAAGTGCTTGAAATCACTAGACGTTATAATTCATGCCGTACAATGTAGGGGAATAGCAATTTTGAGACAATCATGGATAGGATATGCACTTCCCTACTTGACATTTGTATGCTTAGGTATCGAGACTAGTTGCGATTATTTATACAGCGAAATATAACATTATTTAACAGCAAACTTGCTATTCACGAAAACACGTTGGGGTTATAAAGCAATAATCTTATTTAACTCAGCCAATGTACTATTAATTCAATATTGTTTAATTGTTCGATATTCATATATTTTTATTACTATTGATTACACTTTGGCACTCTTACTAGATATCGAATAAAACCACATTATATTCTCAAAATGACGTAGTACAATCGAGAAAATGGTAACCATGGCAACGTGACGAATGCTCTTCGCTCATTGGTCGAGCATCAAGCATGGCCGACTTGATATAAGTTTTGGCGCCAAATAGTTAGATTGGTATAATATAATTAGAATATATTCATATTTAATATATTAAGTATCCCAATTAGTAACTACACTAGTAGTAAATACGTTACGCATGTTCGTGAAGAGCTTATAAAATAATTTCAATATAATATATATATAGATATCTCCACGGGCACTATGTTGATCAAACGTGCCATATAGTTAGTAATTATTTGATCCGTTTTCACTTGTTGATCCGGTTGGTATTTGTGGATCCATTGCCACACCACCGTGCGTATGTGGATCCGAACGGAGCCACAAGTGTCACCATCAGTAATAATAATAATTACGTGCTTTTTATACAAATCCACCTTTTTTGCGGTTTAGCTCTTGTTGATCCGATTCAAATGAGCCAATCACAGCCCACCGAGCTCAGCCATTGGTCGCTTGCGGCCTTAGCCATTTGAAGATTTAAAGACATTTATTCCCGTTATAGAAACGTATGTTGCCGTTCGCCTTCCATAATTTATTCGGATCTTCGGGAGGGCAAGATAGCTAGCTCGTCTATTAGGATAGTGGCGATTTGATGTTGAGATTATAATATTTGTATTTATGTTTTTATGTAGCGCTTTGCGGATGAACATACACGTATTATAAAAGTATAATTGTTTTAAATTCATTATTTTAGTGTCGTCGTAGATTTTTTTTAGTTAAAAGAGGATAGTAAAAGATGGTTTTAATGATTTTATTTTGTAAAATTTGGAGTGGCGCTAATTTATTTTTGTAAGCACTCCCCCATACTTCTATTAAATACATTAGGTGCGGCTTTACTAACGTGTTGTAGATGGTATGGCGTAATTTATGAGGAATGCAAGAAGTAATATTACGCAGAGATCTAAGAAGTGCTGATAATTTATTTTTTAGGTGGTCGATGTGATGATTCCATTTTAGATGATCTGTCGATTCGCAAACCTAGTAGATCGGGAGTCATTGACACAAAATTTCGAGTCATTTGTAACAGGATGGCGGTTCTACAGGGGTGTATTGATGTACGCAATGACAGAAAGAAAAATGATGGTGTGAACGCTGGTACCGGCGGCTTAGTCGCGTGGGCGTTAGTCAAACTCGTCGGAAAAATAGCGAAAGTCAAACGATTTGTAACACAAAAATTTTAGAATTTACCGATAGCCCATAAAAAAGATGTAGACGGTAGTGTCATGCCATACTTTTCCGGTGTGACATAAATCCCGCCATACCGACGCGAATGCGTTGATTTAAAAAAAAAAAACAATTCAACCATTGTATTGTGCAATTAAAATCGTATACTTTTATTTTCTTAATCATTTACTTTGTATCCTTTATCATTAGTCACTAAAATTTATTTTGTTAACTTGCCAAATATAATGTAACATGGAATTTGCAAGGGAAGGCACTGCCTTCTGAGATATAGGAATTACCTAGTTCAGAAGGCAGAGCAATATTGTAATGTTATATTTGAAGTTGCTAATAAATTTTATTTTATTTATTATTTTATTGGTACCAGGCTAACTTTTGCACAGGTAACCATCGTCGTGCAGCCATTTACGAAAATCGCCATGCATCGCCATACTTTTCAGACGATTCTAAATGGTCGCCATACCGCCGAAATGATTTTGTTTAATTTAATGAAATGTTGAAATGAATATTTAATTGAATGAATTTTGTTTACTATTTGTTCATTTGAGCATACATATTTTTCAAATAATGTACTAATACGGCTCAACTCCGACCGAATATCCTTCATATCATCATTACATCTGCAATCTTGTTCTAGCGGTTGTTTCCGTTTTCTGTAAGTAATTTAAGTATCAGTTGGCGTAGAACTCGTAGAAAACGAACTTAGCTTCGATAGATCGGGATGCGATCCACCGGCAGTACCCACTGCACCACTGCTAGTTAAACGTGTTGGCGATCTGCGTACACTCATATTTACTCCGCAATGGATAATTTGTGCAAGAATATGAGTCGTCATTTGTTTTTGAACAAAATCTAACATTTTAATTATTTTATCAGATTGATATCAGAATCAGGGCAAAGGCGAACGCTACACGTCAATAAATATTATGATAATTATCTTGATATTTACTGATGTATCTTGGGAGGGATCACAGCACACCCTACACCATCAATACGTATCGCGTCAGTACTGAAACGTTCTTTGTATGAGCCAGACGTGATGACGGCAAGATAAATATTGCGATGTAGGTCCTGGGATCAGATCACAAGGAGTTCCAGAAATCCAGCGATATACAGGGTTAGTTCTCAATGACCGGCCAAATTTTCAGAAATGGTTCAGAATCGATAACTTTTTAGAACTAATGAAAAAAAAACTTTTTTTTTAAAATTAGATTTCATTCCTGTCCACCACTAAAAAGCGAACGTGTGGACATTACAAAAGCAACAATTCAGTTCAACAACCTAGATAGGTAGAAGTTAGCACACACATAAATTTGGCAATGCGCGCACGCACACAAGTGCATTGATTCTGGGGGTGTTTACGATTTAGGAAATTTTTAAGACATTTTCAAATGAATGCTATTATTTTTATTTAATTTTATTCGACAATAATGTTTCAAATGCACCTTTGGTTTAATATCTAGATCTTAATTTTAAGTTTTGGCTGGTCATTGAAAACTAACCCTGTATTGTGATCCGTCAATACACTACCCTACACGTCAATAAATATCGTAATCCGATAGTAAATATTGACGGATCACAATATGGATCTTACGTGTAGCGTTCGCCAAAGAGTTGCCCTGATTCAAGAGGTAGGTTGTTATTTGTAGGCTGCATACTACTTGAGAATTATCACCGTCACTGTATGACGAAAGGTTCGTCCAAATCTATCTTTTTAGGGTTCCGTATTTTTAGTTTCACAACGTTTTCTATAAGTTTCAATTGAATTACGGTCGACTTCTTCAACTTCCATAAAACTCAGGAGATTTTTTGGTAGCCCTAATTTCATATCCCCATGTCAATGTCATGCAAGTGCATATAAATGGAACAGATCAACATACGACTTACGATTTGGTATATAAAACGGAGTCAAGAAGTATTTGAGCATTTCAAAATTTGAACCGTTACGAAGTCGAGTTCGTCTAGTCTAGGCGGATTTAGCAATGTATGGAACATTAACTAACTATAATATGTTTGTGTACGGAGCCAACAAATACTGTAGAGTTTACGAAAAATTAATCTACGTTACTTAATATACAGTTTCGTTTTGTCGGATCAAATAAAGCTTTAATTTTGATAATATATATGGATCTGATCAACATACGACTTTGGATTTGGTATATAAAACGGAGCCAACAAATGTTTATGGGTTTCTGAATTTCGGCCGTTACGGAGTCGATTCAGTTCGAGATCTTAGCAATAAAAATGTTGAGTATATCAATTTCTCCATGAATACGTTTGGCAACGTCGCTGAAATATTTGCGCCGTTGCCACTCCGGGCAAGATCTATGCAACCGGAGTCGAGTAATATGGGGGAAAAGGTGGAGTCAGGAATGCACGGCAGTCGGGCTGGATCAACTTAGTGCCCAAGTTGGTATTTATATATATATATATATATATATATATATATATATATATTGCTTTCATATTTAGGTCATGTACATAAACTTTATATAAATACCAAGTAACTACAATGTAACATATATGGGAACAAACACAATTACATAATAAGGCACCAGGTGTTAACAATTTATTTTTGAATATGGCATTTTATACGAATAAAAACAAATAAAACCGAAAAACAAACATAAATTTAGACATACATTATATATACTTAGTTTGACAAATTTTCATATCATCTTTAAATATACACTTTTAGTTTCAAAGTCGTTAGTGTCAATAAAAATAAAAACTATAATGCCATATCCATTGATTATAAGAGCCTGAGATTTCAAAACAACATGGTAACACTAAAACTAATACACATAGCCGATAATAATTTGGTCACACACACTAAAATATAAAATATTTAAACAAAAATTTGAAACTATGAGGAATGATACATAACAGTACAAAACTGAATATTCTCTAAAACGCATAATATATTTTATAAATTTAATAATAGTTGTAACAAAAAATAGGTTATCTTTGGATTTAATAACAAATTTAAATTTTCCATCTGTGCCATGAACAATATTTTATCAAATTAATTCTAAATGTTTTCTTTTATAATTAGATAATAATTAAAATGATTTCTTTTATAATTAGATAATAAGTCTATCTAAGACCAACAAGAGCTAACACATTTTGCAAACACTTGTTCGGATTGTTTAATAAAAATAATTTCGTCAACTAAACCAAATAAAATTATTTTTAAATAAAAGCTGAATTAAGTCGTAATTTAACAATAATTAAAATTTAATATAGTGTCAGTGATATTAGAATTTCAGTACTCCCTAACGACCAAAACGTGTTAGCATGTACATTGTACAACAAACATAGATCCAAGATTTTTTAATTCATACCAATTAAAAATTTCGCTAAATTATATAAAAGGCACTTCAGAAGCTCTAACAATCTATTCCCAATATTTGATGCCAAATGATACGTCAATACGATTTTTTGGACCCATAAATGACTCAACGCGTATAAAATTATACTTAAAACAAATCAATGTTTAGATTAAGTTTGGTCTATTGACTAGATGAAATAGATTTTTCTATCATCATTGTCATATAAAATATTCAATGTCACACACTAAAACATAGATTAAAAATTAATATTCCATAGAGGTTGAACTGTCAACAATAATTTTGTTAAATATAGAATCATCTCTGAAAAAAAACAGCTAAATTAATTTTTCAAACGTGTACATTTTAAATACAGTCAGTAATTTCACATAGGACAAACAAGTCAGGTTGGCCGAGTGGTCTAAGGCGCCAGATTTAAGCTCTGGTTCCCGAGAGGGAGCGTGGGTTCGAACCCCACACCTGACAAATGGGTTTACTTTTTATTTTCCTTTTTTAATTTTTCATTTGCACAATTAAAATTCATGATTTATTTACTTACAAAAGCATAATTTGTTCACTTAAATTTTTTCATCTTTTTTTCGTCTTTGCGCTGCATGGCGCATATAAAAGATATTATAATTATGACATAGACAAACAAACGCTATATATAAATTTTAAAATCTAAAGGAAAAACACATTTTTGGCATCCAAAGTCACATAGGGTTACACATGGCAATTCAGGATTAAATATTCCATTACATAAGTAAGTACTTTTAACATTCTCTAAGTCGAAATAGTAAATAATATTTATAATCGAATCTTTAAACGATTAACACATAATATAATTAACATATTAAATATATTCATACCGGTTGGTATACACTTTTTATAATTTAACATAAAATATTCTCTACAACAAAATTATAAGCTAGATGTACTTAATTTTATATGAATAATGCTCTGATTTTTGTGTCAAAAGTATAAACTAACATAATCTTGATAAAATATATGAATAGGTTATTTTAATATTTATATAAAAAGTGTTTACTTTTTAGACATAGATCAGGTAAATTTTATCATATAACTGCAGTAGAAACGAATATTCCTAACTAAATATTGCCCTAGGATTTATATTTATCAAAACACACTAACTTTTTAATCTTTCGAACAAAAATAAACAATTTTTAATTGCGTACTAAACTATAGTTTACACCTTTGACATAAAGCTCATATTCTAATAATGTAAATAAAAGTAAATATCTATAGAGTATAACATGGAATGTATGAATATATGCACGAGACCGAAACAAACCTCTTTGGTAGATATCCTTAGAATAAAACCTCAAATTGCGAATAAAAAAACTTTTCTACATCCATTGCTGGGTATAGACAACGATATATCAAAAACTTGAATAAACTACGCAATGTATTCTTATTCAATAAATTTCGCAATCTGTGGGAAAAACTCACGAAAGGTGACATTTTGTGACCGTAAGAATTTAAAACAGTGATCACTTGAAAGCAAATAGTTCGTTAGAAAATTCCCTAAATAAGACAACTAGATAGATTCGGGACTGATATGTAGTATGAATAACAATATAACATATTTTATGTATCAACAATTAGTTATTAAATCTATTTGCATATATTATTGATCAAATTACCAATTCCAACATTAGGTGGTACTTAGTAAACTTATACGCTTTACCTTCGAATATCATATCACATCATAATGCCTCTAGTACTTACAAAACGAATCATCTAAAACTATGTGATCCAAATGAGAATAGGATTGATTCGGCGCCATCTTGTGACGTCATAGGTATACATTCAAACCAATTAATAATCAAAGAAATAATATGAATATTGAAATTTGATGTAGTTCAGACAAAATAAAATAAACCATAATATTATTAAAATGCTTTCCGAACCGGTGGCGGATGTTAAAAATATGATGGTTCAAAAGTGCTTCTAGAAGAAGTCAAATTGAATAAATAAATGTTTGAGTTTAAAAACTATGCAAAAGACTAAGTAAATCGTACTAATATTCAAAGATATTTGTCACAATATTGACGCAACAATTATAAACATTCCTACTCTTACTTGAATCACATAGCACACCGCACTATCAAAATATTATGCTGACAAATCAGTCCCAAAGCTAGTTTACCCCGTTAACAAGTTCCACGCTTTCATTCACCGGACTCTGCCTGGACGAGGGGGGTGTAGTATAGTCCCCATAATCATAATTCTCTAACAACTTCGTCTTTGTAGCAAACGAGTCAAACGCGTCCGCCGAATAGGACATGGAGGTCAATATTTCCACTACGCCGTTCAGTTTTATGTCTCGCAAGTGTCTATGGGTTTCGCACACCCGGTTGGTGATGTGGTAGCACTTTTTGTACCCGTTGCGTGGGGGTCGTCCGCGTCGCTTACCTGAGCGGCCGCAGTCGGAGCAGCTGACGAGCTCTTCGGGCGTGCCCGTCTTCTTGTTCTCGCGGTCGTCGCCGAGACAGAAGTCGCAGTATGGGGACGGGGACGGCTGGAATGGTGAAAGGAGCTTATGAATAAAGATTTATATCGGGTCTTATACGTATTCATAGAAATTTAAATTTAGTGGAAGCTCAATTGCACAACGATATGTGAGTTCTGTTATAAACGTTAGAAGATAAAACATTCGAATATTGAGATATTAACATACTTTAAAATTACATTAAAATTGTGTTGCATTTACATCAAAATAGATTCTCTTCCTATAACTTTTATTCAAATTGAATCTCTTAAAATATTTAATCAAGTAAAAAAGTTTGACTCAAATTAATATGAATAGCAAAACATTGATATGATTTAAAATCAATGTGCATTTGCGCACATATGTGTGTGTGTTTACGTGCGTTTTTTATATATTGTGTATTTACGAACACGTGTGTGCATATTACATTCTTGTGTGTGTAAACGAGTGTATTTAAATGTGTAGTTACGCAAACACATATATTAATTATATACCTTAGCGTCCGGATCCTTAACATCACTGCCACTAGCGCCAGCACTAGCCGCAGCACTGGCGCCAGTCGCCGCACTCGACGGCGGCACTAGCGGCGCTTGCGCAGAGTCCGAAGACGACGTGTCTGCTGACGCGGGTCTTGGAGGGGGGGAGCGGCGTGCGGGGGTTGAAGCGGTCGCACCTGCAGGGGGGGGGGGGCTGTTATGTACATGTTTCATAGATATATTTGTGAATGGAGATTTAAAAGAGGTTAAAATGAATGGTATACTATGGAGGCGTCTACGATTTACATTCTTTATTATGTCTATTTTTTATGATTGTGTTAATATATTTTTTTTTCAAATTGTGTTGATAAAATACATTACTTATAGGTTTGTTTGTTAGTCGATGTGTGGGAATGAGTCAAATGGAATATTCTACTACGAAGTTTTTTACATTATTGAATTGAGTGTAAATTAATATTTATTTTTAAATTCGAGATAATTCTTGTGAATAGTGATGATATTTTATATTTGTTCTGTTGATCAAAACCAACTAGCTGATAAATGATGTTTTTGAAATGTTTCATTTTTTTCAATATCAATCAAAAACTTATATCTATCAACAAATCTCATACCCCTTTTATAGTTATGGACAAATTTATATTCAATAATAATAATAAAAAGAGCACTGACCTTGTATTATACCACGATTTCATAGAACTTCACAGCCGATGGCGTTATTCAGAGAACTTACACTAAAGCTTACCGTTTCCAGCAGTCTTTACAAGTATAAGTGTCATTTCGGCTTATTGCTCCCACACGCTATGGGTAGGAAGTCAACCGCAACGAAAACGCATTTCTTGCTGCACTCAATAAATCTTTCTCCCCGTTGATACCTACTGATAATATTTAGACCATTCCTACAACAACACTTCTTCACTTCGGTGCTGTGAGTATCTCGCGAGTCGTTACCTTCAAACCTCGATACTAATTGTTCCAGCAGATGCTTTATCAGCCAGCCTACCATCTCCCCACCCCGTATCCGCGATAACGCGAACACTTACCGCTACCGGCCGGGTTACTCAGAAAGGTGACATAACTGTCTTGATACTCGGTGGCCGGTTGGCCGCCAGCCGGTGCCGGCGAGTGCGGGGCGTGGCTGTGACTATCTCGCGAGTCGTTACCTTCAAACCTCGTACTAATTGTTCCAGCAGATGCCTTATCAACCAGCCTACCATCTCCCCACCCCGTATCCGCGATAACGCGAACACTTACCGCTACCGGCCGGGTTACTCAGAAAGGTGACATAACTGTCTTGATACTCGGTGGCCGGTTGGCCGCCAGCCGGTGCCGGCGAGTGCGGGGCGTGGCTGTGACTATCTCGCGAGTCGTTACCTTCAAACCTCGTACTAATTGTTCCAGCAGATGCCTTATCAACCAGCCTACCATCTCCCCACCCCGTATCCGCGATAACGCGAACACTTACCGCTACCGGCCGGGTTACTCAGAAAGGTGACATAACTGTCTTGATACTCGGTCGCCGGTTGGCCCCCAGCCGGTGCCGGCGAGTGCGGGGCGCGACTGTGACTGTCCCGCGAGTCGTTGTCGCTACCGGCCGCGCCAGCACCGCCCGGGTCCTTGTGCGTGTGCGTGTAGTGGTATGTCAGACCGGGACGCGTTTTGTACTTCGCGCCGCATACTGGGGGATTTGAATAGATAGTTGAACGGTGTTTTTTTTTTGACGTAGAATGGAAATTTATAAATATTATTGTGTATGAAAATATACTAAATGTCATTATGTCCTAATATTATACGCAAACTTAATGACAGTTTTATAATCAGTTCAAAATATAGCATTCTGACTAAGTTATGAAATTAAAGTGCTATTCAATCGAACCTCGCGTGTACAATGAAGTTCCAATACTTTTCTATCTATATAAATACAGTGAACAAAAACGCAATATGAATACAAAAATGATAATAAAGTGGGAACTTACCGTCTATGGTGCCTCCATCTCGCAAAGTTCACGCGTCATGTCATAACTTATACAATAAATAGGGGATTTGGAGGCCTACGTCTTAGAACTGAGCATAGAGGAGGCACCACGACGGTAACCGACGTACACTCGTGCAGCTATTCCAAAAATTATCCGTCATCAATCAATACCTTTTTATAGTATGGAAACTTGAGCTTTATTCAGAGTGCAATTAGATACATTATCGTTCCCATTAAATGTTTTGACGGCCCGTCGTGATTGGTCTATGTTCGGTTCTAAAAGACGCAGGCTCCGGGGGAAGTTTGATTGATGACTTCAAATCAATGGATCTGCCCTCGGTTTTTGTATAGCACACAATTATAATTGTACTAAGCGACCACTTGGACACAGTATTACAGCCTGATTTATCTTATCATTTACACAAAAAAATGATCAATACTTTTAAATATTATTACGTGTTACACATACAATAAAAATTAAAAATAATTTAAAATTAAATATAAATGGCCGTTTAGTACATAACGAGTTTACAAATCAAACAGACAGAACTCCACAACTTGAGAGTCCAATCAAATATTGAAAAAATAATATTTGAATTGCATACTTTATTTCTTATTCAACATAAATATTCTTGTATAAATTCATAACAATCTTTGGATGCTAATAATAGTTTGAATCTAAGAATAACATCGATTCCCCTAAACTTCACTGCCGTTCTGTACAATAAATAATTATTATTAGCCAAACGTCAACGCAAATACAGCAATGACTAAAATTTTACTGCACACGTCGCGTAAAAGGCTGTCAAAAATTGCTGACTTTTTCATTTCTATGTCATATCTATTAATTTATTTCTTCAATAGTTTACCGGCAATATAATTATTAGTAGAAGAATGTATGATTTATTATGACCAATAGCAAAATACATAATTGCTAGATTAGAACGTTCTTTTCATTATATTCGGTATCATTTTAGATTAAAGATGATCAGATACATTTCTAGCAATGAAACTTCCAAATATGCTGTAAATAACTGCATTAGAATACAATTTCCAGACTTGATATGTATAAAGCCAGTTAACATTTTGACAGCCGTTCTAACAAAAAAAAAATACTGATAAATTTCCAATCCTATACACTCATCCGAACGCCTGTGTTTATAAAATAGATATGTACATTACATAGCCATCTCTTAGCCGACATGGAAGACTTAGCATTAACTCTTCCGAACATTCAAACATAACTTTGCCTTTACAAACTTTATTACGTAAAAACTTTCGATAAAATGACAATAGCACTTTTTTTTTTAAAAAAAAAAAGAGGAAACTTTTTATAGCTTGACCGCAGTGGCTGTGCGCAGCGAGGCGGGGGAGAGTACCGACCGTTCCGTTTCTTTCTAACTTCTAACTCGTGCTCTCTCTTACCCCCACCCCGCCTCACCGCACATACTCACATAACACGAATGTAATTTAAATTCTAATTTTATTTACCAAATATTTCGGTTTTTTATCGCTTGGTTGCCTGGCAGAGATCACTGCTTAGTGATAAGGCCGCCAATTGTACTACATCTTTCTAGTACCATATTTTATTTTTATTTTTTTCTATTATTTAATGATGTATTACAATAAAGTGTAATAAATAAAACACCTACACAATACACAGCCCTACAGCCACTGCACACAAGCTAATCTGTGGCTGTTATTCCAAAGACAAAAAGCTATCTTTTGGCACAGGCATAGAATTACAATGTAAAACTTTAGTCATTGCGATGTTAGTCAATTCCTTAACACGAGAAATGAAATAAATAGAGAACTATCACAGACACATGAGTCAAACGAAACCAATCAGTGCAAAAGATTTATATGAGGATAATAAAACGTGATTAATTCATAAGATTTAAGATCAAGATGTTTTGGGACTGAGTTATGTCGAGTTCTTTTATCTTGCTAATCAATGTCGTAAATCCATAGATAACAATTAATGAAAAAAAATAAAATAAATATCAGCACAACCAAATTCCAATAAGAGCCGATTTTTCAATCCTTGGTTAAAATTTATCCGTCCAATAAAGTATTACACGAACATATTAAAATGTCACCTGTAAACTGTCAAATACGGACAATTACAATACATTTTTGAAATGGTAGTTTAATACGTTATTCGATGAATAAGTTTTAACCAAGGATTGAAAAACCAGCCCTAAATGGTATACATACCATAGATCGTATATTATAAAACACTTATAATTAAATAGAATTACAAAAAACACTCAAGCCCTTAAAATTTATTGTATATATAAAAAAGCATGTTGTCTCTTTTGCACAGTGACATACATATAATAATAACGTATAGTATGTTCTAAAAATATCAAAGCACTGATTTTTTGTCTAAACCTTCAATATTCTCAAACTATAACTCAGTCCCAAAAACGAGTAGCATTGATGTATTGCCACTTTTAAATAATTGCAAATTCTGCCATTACCATCCATTGAAAACAGACCAAGCAAAGGCTATCGCTTACACGGCAGGCTACAAATTTCTACCAAAAAACCTTTCAAAAATGGCAATAATCATACATAAATAAACCGCTAGCCTACAAATTACTCTACCTTACTTATAATATAACAAAACCTACACTACAATAATATGGGATTGGTACATTTTCGTGGCAGTGTATACATCGTATATAATTAAAAATTACTTGGTGTTACCGTCTCACTGCGTGTGTAGCAAACTTTGAACTTTAGTTTCATAATTGACAAGGGCTAAGATGCCCTTTGCGACATGTTTCGAGTAAAAGGGACACAGAAGAATGTCTTCAAAGAACTAGTATAAAAATAAAAACTTAAAGCCCGGATCTATAATTTTTAGATGTGAAATTTTCAACATTACGTTATATATGATGCATTGTTACTTGCCAACAATTATAGGCACACAATAATAATGTTAAATAACTGTATTGTCTATAATAGAACCCGGGCAAAAGTTAACAAAATGTAGGTAAGGACAGATTTATATATGGATAACATACCTACTACTGGCCTATAGATAACTCAAGGATTATCAAGATGTAAAAAGAGAGATGTATTTAGACTTATCCTGACTTACGCAAAACATCTTTTTATTGTGTGATTGATCTGACAATCATTAATTTATTAAAATAGTATTTTATTAAGGCTATAAGACACACTATATTATAAGATTTTTTTACTGATTCTGATCACTATTACACTAGCTAAAATAAGCATTTATATCTAACAATATAATAATTAAAACGGTTAAATACACTAAAACCGTACGTAAAACAAACAGAACTAAACTAAATGCAACTAATGTGATATTCGCTATGATATATGTTACTATGCCTAAATGCCTAACAACGAATTTTTTACTAATTTAAATGCATAATTGATTCAAATAATCCATTAATTTTTAAATATAAAAGATTTTAAAATCCTTAAAAAAAAATTCACACTCGTAATTTTACACAAATTTAGCTAAAAACCGAATAAATTTTCATGCGCCGAGATTCACTAATCACTAATATGATACAAGACAAACATTTATATATAATTATAATTATTATAAAAGGCATATTTCATTTACTTTTCATTCCTACACAAATTCATTACAAAAAATCCCCTAAATTACGATTTTTTTAACTAAAAACTACACTTTTGGGATACACTAAAATTAAAAATGACGAAATTAAATACCAGATTAAAATTTATTGCAATAAATAATTTATACACTGTTGTGAATCGAATATGTTTGTGCCAATCGGTATACTGCTTGCATTCTGCACTACGATCGCTTACTATATACTCTATACCTAACCTAGTCTACTAAAATATATCAAGATATACATTGTTTATCATACTGTGATATCTAAGACAATCTAAGGCGAGTCGTATCGTGTTAAATGTATGATAAATATGATAAAAAATGACTTTAAAAAAAAAGTAAGAAAATGAAAAAAAAAAAAATTATCCAAAAAATGTGTAAATATTGCTACGAGTAATTTTATACGTTCAATTTTTTCCCCTTTTACCGAGATTGTTTAACTGAAAAATGTTGTATAAAGCATTTTTTATAATACATACATATATCTAAATCTACTTCAGAAAAATATTAACTTATAGGACACGAAGTTCAAAAAAATTGCTAAAACCTTTACAGATTTAGTTCACACTAAAAATAATTCACGGAGTGATGTTATTACTGAGAAAAAATCTCCATTTCAAACTTTAATAATTTGTGACATTGTTTTGTTTTCAACTAAAGCATATTACCGAATATTTTGTGATGAACGAAATATTATTAAAATTATATTTATTGCACATAAGCTATCTACAGATCTAGGCGTTTAAGCTCATTGTATGGTCGACTGGGGTACATTCTACTCTCGAGTAAGTAAAAAAGGGGCGTGTCGAGCACACGTGTCAGAAGTGAAACTTCTTTGGCAAGTTTCAAAGATACCGAAATCGTCGCCATACTCCATGAGGTGACGGTATTGCCATGACGCGACCTTGAAATTTTACTCTCAACGCCCTATAGAAGTTTCACTTCAAAAACCGCCTTTTTTAATGGCTTAATATTGTTTTGTCTCTCACACTCGAAGTAACGTAAGAATGGGACAAAACATAGATAAATTTACCATAAGCATGTAAAAAAAGGAATAATTTATGAACCGACCATAGTATAAGAAAGTTGAGACTGAGAGTTGAGATAATATTACCTACATTGCCATTCATTTTTATTTAAATGTTTAATCTGACTAAATTATCTGTGATTTTAAATGTTTAAATATAAACTGTGATATAATAATTCAAATTGAGAAAAACGCGAAACTGAATACTATTTTAAATTAATAATCATGACCATAATTTACTTTATTACGAGTCCACAGTATAAATACTCAAAGATGCTAAAATCTGCCTCTAATTCAGCAAAAGATCTACAAATATGTTAAAATTGTGTGTACTAAAATTACCAAATTCTTGGGATTACTTCTCCAATTATTAATTTTCTTTACACATTATTAGAAACCAATAGAGACCACTTAACACAATGTGATAGTGTTTCTTATTTTTTTGTAGGTAAATGTAGTTAGTTCTGTCTCACACAATTAATATATGTGCTTTCTATTGCTGTTTTTTGCCTTGATATCCCCTACAGCCTCAAAACATTCATATGATTGTTAAAATTAAGTATAAAAAATGTGATGTATTACAAATCCAGTTTTATAGGCTGAAAATACAAGAATCGTTTTCTAAACATAGATTATTATTTTTAATTCATTTCACAGCATTCATTCAGTATTATGATATTATTTAATTCTAAATTTTCTGAACTAAATTATCTTCCTGATAAAATAACGTCTTCAATGCATTTGCAGCCTAAACATTTCAACATAATTTAATCTTTCTGTTAGAAAAACCTTCTCAATGTATATTGATCCTAAACCATCATCTACATTTCACATTTACGTTAGAATAACCCCCTCCATATGAACTCAACCTAACCATCTTTCACATAATTATGTTATTCTTTGTCCTTACAATAACCCCCTCAAAGAACTTAACCATACCGTATCATGAATTCATTATTTCCATAGAATAACCCCCTCAATACAAAGAACCTCACCACTAACCATCATACATGAATTCTTACATTAGAATATCCCCTCAATATAGCTTTCGGCATCTACATGAAATAATAATTTCCATAGAATAACCCCTCAATATCTCACGTCTCACCACTAACCATCATACATGAGTTCATCTTCCGTTAGAATAACCCCCTCAATATTCTCTTATATTCTCTATACTACGTACACAATAATGAGCCATAACGCTATAGGTGATAAGGGCTAGTTTCTCCTGCGCGACTTACGTTCACAGCCGAACGGTTTCTCCGCATCGCCTGGCACTTCGTACGGGAGCGTGCCTTGACCGGCGCGCTTTCTGCCGCGACCCTGGAATATTAGAAATGTATTTATATTAGTTTATGAAACATGACATTTGTGTAAAAAACATGTTATAGAAATGCATAGATGGCAGATTCCCATGTATTTTTGGTGCATTGTTTCTCTAGACCTCATTGAAAACAGAGCTCATAGGTCAAGCTTGACCTATTTTCAATCATGTCATAATTATGAAGAAATAAATAAAAATGTGTCCACTAATGTTTTATTGTTGTAACTCAATGATAAAGTGTGTATTCTATAATATTATGTATGTTGTTTTTTCATGTTTGCAACTAAATTTGTAGGTCACACTCACTGCTCGGCCCCTTTTAGGCGTATCATCAGGCTGGCTCTTCCTCGTGCGTCCGCCCCTTGATCCGGGTCCACTCGGAGCTGCACCGCGCCGCTTACGTCTGTTCGCGTATGTATCATCATAATAGTCCTCATCCGATTCCGCTTCTGGCTCCTCGCCTGTCTCCATTTCTTCCATCGCTAGCTCGTCGTAGAACCACTCCTGTGTGCGAAAACAGAATATTCAATGAGTTTCGATTAGGTATCGTAAATAAATAATATTAAAAGGCTAAAATATATAACTTCATTACTACTACATAACTACTACAACTAAATCAGTACATGAACATTTTTATAATTGATTAAAATAAACAGAGCTAACTTTTTCGGTGAATAATCCATACTAATAATATTATAAATGCGAAAGTAACTATGTCTGTTTATAAGAAAACTGTATGGCCAGTGGCCATGTAATGTAAAAAACAAAACATAAATGAACAGCATATCAATCAATCATCCATACCTTAGGATCATCTTTAGCCGCAGTCTGTGAACCGTCCCTGCTGTCGTCACCAGTGAGACCGTCGGGTATTCCTGAACTGTTCTCTCCTTCGCCGACATTCTCTGCCGCGTCTGCCGCACTCCAGCCCCATCGTGTTGACGACATTGTGAGGTACTGACGCCGTGCTTTTCTCCATCTAGAAAGTAAAGATGATTTACTATATATTACCGATATATAATATCTTTTGGCTTGTGTGATGCATGTGATTGTATTTTTCTTCTTGTTAGTAATGGTATGTTAAGGCCCAGCATCGGTTTGTGCTGTTGAATTTGAAGACAAAACACTGATCATGGCTCGTACAAAAGTATTTTGCCTTTAAATCAGAAAAGTTACCCAACCCATGGGCAAACAATGACAAACGTATCCAAATTAGAATATATTATCTAACCATAACATGCCCAGCGCATGTAAATAAATTTAATGAGACTGACACCATATGAAGAGTTTCATTTTTGTTCAAAAGGTTTTATGTTCATATTCTTTAACAATCTTATAGTTTTATCTAGAATTTTAAAATAAATGTTTACCTTTGTGAGGGATATGTGTAAACTTGTCCTTCTTTAGCGCCTGGCATCCGCTGTTTTTTGGTCATAAATAAATTTGAATGGCTTTGGGCAACACCTGAAATCAAAAGACAATGTATTTATAAATTTTATAACACTTATTATTATAAATTTTTGTCCAATGAAACGTTATAAATAAATATTATTGTTTTTAGCCGAAAAGGTTACAGCGTCTAATTCCTCACGCATTAGAACTGGCCAAGTCCAATTTTGAAACATTATTTACTCACCAGTTTGGGTGTCGATAAACGGCATCCGCATTCTCCGTTCGGCACATAGTCTTGAATTAAACGTTGATGAGTTCTCAATAATTTCCTTGTAGCTTGGGTCATTTAGAAAACTGTAAAACAACGTAAAATTTCAGTAAACACTGCCCACAACTGTTTCATCAAAATTAACGCACACATATGCTATTTTACATCACTTTCTTATTATTTACGTTTACCGTATATAAATGGGTCAATATTTCGGTATTTAAAACACAACCTACCTTTCTATTTTTGCTAAATTCGAAGTATTTGATACTTGAATTTCTGCGGCCGCCATTTTACTAGGACGCCAAATCGATGACGTCAACTGACATCATGACGATTTTTGATAATAATGTTGCCAACATGTTGCCAAGCCAATGGGCAATATTGCCTATGACGTAAAAATATATTTTATGTACTTATAATCATTTATAAACATATTTTCATTGTTTTGTAATCCCAAGTACAGTATTTCAGACTTAAATTTACAACAATCATTATTACTTCAAATATTTAGAGAATATTGTACAATAAAATTATGTGAATTTGATATAATTCTATGTGAGGGTAGCAACACATTATCTACGTCAAGCTTGTGACTGGTCATCGGCGGACGAATCGTGGAAAGGGCGCATTTTCAGTAATTGGTGATTGGAGATCTCCAAATATTGCACTGATTATTGGTTACCGTGTTTTTATTAACTTTTGTCGCGGCTAATCTTCCTGTTTACTTTTCGAATAATCTAAAAGGGAAAATAGAAAATACAGGAGCCTGGAGCACTACATTTTCCGAAGTCCTTGGTCGGTCGTTTGTAATACAAGATGTCCGTGTGCTTCTTCGTGCCTACGTAAGTTTCGTCACAATTTTATCGCGTTGTTTTTACTGATATTAGAAGTGGTAGAAACTTACTACGATAATAATTAAAATAATGTTTTTAAGCAATTAAACGCAACTATTTGTAACTTTCTAGACAAATTTAACTGCTAATACTGCATTTTATAACCAAGCGCGGTCTATACATACTGTAGATATTATTTTAAATAATTTTCAAACTATTGCTAGGCATATCAAATATTTTTGTTATTGTGCGCTTATATTTAATTTAATAAGTAATTATACTTAAATTAAAAGCTCAAAATAATTTTACAAATAGAATAATACCGATTCATATATTTTGGGTTCAATTACCTACCAACTTCTACATATTTTTCATAAACTTTTTTTTATTTTCCGTTCTTAATTAGAAGACACTAACTATTTAAAAGTATTTCAGCATCACTTCTATAATCAATAAATAGTTTCTCAAAGGCAGAATAAAATTTAAGTTTTTTTTTATTACACTAGAAATCAGACCTTTGTAACTACCAAATTATTTTACATTAAGTACAATATCTTTACTTAAATATTATAATTCCATGATTTATAAATCATACAGTTACATAACTCATAATAAAAACTTACTTTGTTAAAAATGTATGATTTAATAATGAATTATGAATTTTTATATTTTTATTTTATGTACCACAACAACTGAACATTACAAATATTGAAGACAAAAAGGTATAAGCAACATACTTACATAGTAATATAATTTATAAGTATACATATTGTTTTTCTTACTCCAGTGAGCAAGACGCAACAGCCGTTGAAACGGAAGAAGCGGAGACAGAATGTACCGGCGAGGAGTCACCCATCAATAACATACACACTACACTCAACAACTTTTGGGCTAAAGTCAATGAGGATGTTAAGAAGATTACTGCTGTATGTATCTATTCATTGTTTTTACCGAATAAATTAACACTTGAAATCAAACATTTTTAAATTTCAGAAAACTTTATACATATATACTTAGGTATTACTTATTAGTATAGTAGTTATCTAATAAACATTAGAAGAAATATTGAGACAATCCTAGAACACAATTTTCTTGTTACTATTTTTTTTAATTATTATTAAGACATTCAAACTTCAAAGTATTAAGAATGTAATAATTTTAGAAATGACCTAGATTGCTTAGAATTAATAGTCCCAAAATAAAAATATACTCATATAAAAGTTATTACAAAAAGTAAGTTTTTTTACTTAACTGTTGTTCAATTCATTTCTAAATTAAAGAACTAAAAATATGCTTTTATAATTATTTCATACACAGGAGGATTTCAAAACTCAAGTCCTACCGCTCGCTCGCATCAAGAAAATAATGAAACTAGATGAAGAAGTCAAAATGATATCGGCAGAAGCTCCAGTGCTATTTGCGAAGGCAGCCGAAATATTCATACATGAGTTGACGTTACGAGCCTGGTCACATACTGAGGATAATAAGAGACGGACGCTACAGGTAAATCACTTTTAGAATTTTTGTGTTATAATTTTTCTCTTATATGGAATACAAAATTTATCTGATAGGTCTCTACCATGTCTCCTTATATTCTTGAAAGTTGACTTCTAAGGTATGGTTTAATTCTATATTTTTTTTAGCAAAAATGCCTGCGAAAACTATTCATGACACTAGTCATGATATTTTTTGTATCTAAAATCGGTTTTCCCCTCGCCGCTTCACTTATATACCTCACAAGCTATATCTGTACTAAAGTTCATGCAAATTGGTTCAGTAGTTTAGGCGTGAATAAGAGACAGACACCGTAACTTTCGAATTTATAATATCAGGTAGGATTTTCTTTCAATTTGCCCATAATTAACACCAAATCTATATCCCCAGCGCAACGACATAGCAATGGCGATATCCCGATCCGACCAATTCGATTTCCTCATCGACATAGTGCCAAGACAAGAGATGAAGTTTAGCAGATTGAGAGATGAAACACCAAGATCCACGCAACAAACTGAACAGGTATGTTATATGGAGCTGTTAATACCCTGTGACTTGTAGAATTATACAGAGCTGTTAATGCTCATCGACATAGTAGTTACATACATCGCCCATTTTTGCAAGTGACTGCTATCAAGCTAATTTTCCGTTTGTAGCTTTATTTTGATGAGACGCCCAATAATTTCGTGTACGAAAGTCTCGATTGTGGTAGCTAACAGAGATAACAAGGATAAAAATTTTTGATTTGATGGTTCTCAAATATTTATTACTAACTGATTTTTTTTTTGTTCAATCTCAAGATAATTACCTAAATTATCCAAAAAAATATTTGTCCTACAAAATCTATGGTTGGTTCAAAGAGTCCCCCTTTCCAAAGTGTATCGATAACGAGGTCATCATAAATGATTACTAACAAGCTGATTTTTTTGTTTTCACTTAGTTAATGTTTATATAATTCAACAGACATATTGTCCTACAAATTGCGTAATAAATATTTGAGAACCATCAAATCAAAAAATTTTATCCTTGTTATCCCTGTTAGCTACCACAATCGAGAGTTTCGTACACGAAATTATTCGGTGTCTCATCAAAATAAAGCTACAAACGGAAAATCAGCTTGATAGTAGTCACTTGCAAAAATGGGCGATGTATCCTGAACTATAGTGTCTAGGCAAGAGATGGAGTTCAGTAGATTAAGAGATGAAACACCAAGAGCCACGCAACAAACGGGACAGGTAAATATGGAGCTGTTAATACCTTGTGACTTGTAGAATTATAATGAGCTGTTAATACTTTGTAACTTGTAGAATTATATGGAGCTGTTAATACAATCCAATATTAAATTTCGTCTAAGCATATATTATGTGTTCTTATTCCAGGTGGCACAAACACACCAGCCCGCGGTACAAAATACTACGCAGTATGTAACACAGCAGTGCGCTCAGATTGTTCAGGTTAGTCTTTATTCTTGTATTTGATTTATTCGAGAAATAATAATTCATTATTGTCTGATAAGAAATTGTGATTTGAATACATTAATAATTCATTTATTTACATATTTTTAATTGCATTACAATTTACCTTGATTTGATTGAATTGATACAAATGCCAATATCATAGCCATATTTTTTAAGATATCATCCAGCCAATCAACTAAACAGGAATGATATTGAGCTGTTAATACTTAATACCGTATTAATTTACAATTTTCATAAGACAGACAAAGAGTATTTTATACAACTTTCCCCTTTTTATAATAAAAAATAATTTTTACATTGTATTTTTTATTTGTTTCAGCCATCTTCAAGTACACCAGCTACAACTTCGACGAATCCACATCCGGTCACGTTGCTACATCACGTTGTCAATTCGTCGGGCGAAGTACAGAATATGCCGGTAAGTTAAAAAAGAAGTTTTTGTTTGTTGTTCTAGTTGTGTATGTAAGCTGTGTAATGGATGAGCCGATTTTGATAAAACTTTTGATAATAGAAAGAGTATTCATAGTTTTGATTATGTTTTTGAAAAAGATAAACAGTGAAATTATGTATGTGTGGTATTTTAACATACAATAACAAAGCAAGACAGCAGATGCATTAGTATCAAATCTTAAAAGAAAATAAAATAGTGAAACAGATGCTATTAGAAAGATAATTATTCAGTGAAACAATGTGAAATTCGTCTATTTCATACCATACCACATAAGGCAAAATATGACTATAAACTTGGATATGTTGTGTGTTTTATTATATACCTATTGTTCTTCTTACATATATACTAATATTATAAAGCTGAAGAGTTTGTTTGTTTGTTTGAACGCGCTTATCTCAGGAACTACTGGTCCGATTTGAAAAAATTATTTCGGTGTTAGATAGCCCATTTATCGAGGAAGGCTATAGGCTATATATCATCACGCTAAGACCAACAGGAGCGGAGCAATGCGAGTGAAACCGCGAGGATAACTAGTATCTTGAGATAATTCCTTTAATAACATCAAATTGTATATTTTCAGCTCCTCCTAACGCAAGCTCAAATCAACATGATCCGCCTACAAGTGCAGAACAATCCGAACCAGCCAATCATCATTCAGGCACAACCACAAGGACAACAGCAAACTCCACAGATTATACAGGTATAATTATACTATAGTAAAATAGAGTTCCTATTTTTATTTTACTTGCTTTCCGTCCGCAGCTTCGCCCGCGTTTTCTAAGAAAAACCCGCATAGTTCCCGTTCCCGTGGGATTTTCAGGATAGAACCTATCCTATGTGTTAATCCCAGTTACCCACTATATTTGTGCTAAATTTCATTCATGTTTCATATCCATCCTCACAAACTTTCGCATTTATAATATTAATAGGAAGTAGGATAGGATAGTAGGATACAGTGTTACTAGATTTAATAAGTAAAAGCGATTCTAAATGTGTGATTCTAAATTCCTTTGAATTCGTAGTTTCATGTGATTTTAAAATTACCACAACTTTGCGTGTATATGCCAAAAAATAGGCTTTATGTAATATATAAATATATTCTAGCGTAAAAGATTATTTGCCTTATATAAAGCCTATTTATTTAGTATAGTAAAAGTTCTACAAAGTTAGTGTACTTGCGACTATAAGCCATACTGTCAAAATGCTAATTAGTAATAAATAAATAAATCACTATTTCCAGGTATCATCACAAGCGCCACACCAACCCCATCAGATCTACATCGCGCAAGTGGCCTCCAACCAAGAGGAGTCCTAGTGCCAAGCCACCACTGCGGCGGACAGTGATTTGTGACAAGTTATAAGTGCCAAGTGACAAGTGAAACGTTGCATAATCTGTGACATATTGTGGTGTCTGTGACAAGTGACATGTAATCTGTGACAAGTTGCCACTTTAGCGCTTTCGGGGATATATTCGCTTTTGGACACTGAGCGCTCCAAATTTAACATCTTAAATTAGTATTCGAAGAAAATAAAATCAGTCTAGCAAGGCACAGAAGACTGATCACCTACTTGTCGCGCAAGAAAAGAAATCAGTGAAACGGATGTATGCATAATGCATCTGCCCCTTACCTCACTAGGGGACAAGGGACCTCACTTTCACTCTATTAGTCATTTTATCGTTTTTTTTTTGGTTGTCAAAGTAAACGCTAGTTTGGAGTGCTCTAGCGCTGAAAGTTCTGGCAGCACTGTGCAGAAGTTTCATTTGTTGACATATTTTGAAGATCAGTAGACAAACTTATCTACAGCTTACGTCAATCTCATACATTCGTAGTCTATTCTATTGAACGCTACGCTAACAGAAAACCACTTGGCTAGGGGGGCAGGCACAGCTGTACTTTGTAAGAAAGTGTGTTTTTATTAGCACACATTTGGTTTTCTTTTAAATATGCGCTAGGAATTACATTCTTGTTAAAACTTTGTTAAATAGTCAAATTATAGGGATCGGTTCTAAAATGGGACCAATAGCAGGAAAATGGATGCATAAATCATCAACACCATATCTTACCGAAATTTTCTTAAATAATAAAAAATAATGTGTTTATTCTAAAAAATGTTTCTTTAGTCTTAATAAAATGTTCATTTAAATCAGTCAATTTTTATAGTCTGATTCAAAAGTGCTTGTATAAATTACTTGAATATATTTTAAATTTTCTGAAAGAACCCAAGTAAAAGAAACTAGAAACATAAAGATATGCCTCAATCCACTTTTTTCTGTTCTGCATAATAAATGTAAGATTAACATTAAGATTTTTAAATGTAAAAAAAGTATATTTTTTGTTCTTTTTTAACTAAAAAAACTCAATATCCTAAAAAAACAGTTTCATGTGATAACTATATTATGGACGGTGCAATTATTTATTATAATGTACAGATGTTAATGTATCTGACAATGTTTTGTTAGTCTTCATTAAAGTATGATTTTTAAAATGATTCTTTTATTCAATACTAGCTTGCTTACCGCCCGCGGATTCGCCCGCTTTGTCTAATACCTATTAATTACTAAAACCTTCCTCTTGAATCACTCTATCTTAAAAAAAAACCGCATCTAAATCCGTTGCGTAGTTTTATTGATTTAAGCATACAAAGGCACATAGGGACAGAGAAAGCGACTTTGTTTTATACTGTGTAGTGATACAAAAAAAAATAGTTTTAATCATGAATTGTTACAAAAGATTTTTTATTCATCTTTCCTACTTGTATTATATTAGCAAAATTTAATAAAAAAAAATGTTATTATGTATTATTCTCCAGGAAATAAAACATATTTCAATCAATTTGATTATTTTAAAAGTTCAAGGCGAGCATTTGAAAAAATAAAAGATTTGCTCTTATTATTATTATTTGGTAGTTACTAAACATTTCAGAAGAAAATAAAACAACAGAATAATTTTTGACATTTTACTTCCTTCATTATTTACAAATAAAAAAAAAACTAAAACACTAAAGTCTAAAACTTCACTTAACTGAACATAAAACCGTTTCTTAACAAGGCAAATAAAATAAAATTAAAACAAATCATAGGTAACAATCATTAAATTATAAATAATTAAAACTCCAATAAGTAACATAGAGAAAAAATGAAATAAGCACAACATATTGCCCATTTTTCTTACACGCTAACTTGAATTTATATCAATTACCCTATGTTATAATACAACACATACCTACTAATATTGAAACTTTAGTATATACTTCATATATATACCCTTATAATAATAATAAAACATTTCTTCTTTACATTTAATTGAAAGGGAGTCCCATGTTATGTTCTTGCATTTTAACCATAGACAAAAATGTCTGAGAGGTACAGCATAATAGTTTTGTAGTGCTGTCCCTGTCTAACAGTTTAAATTGTATTACAGTAGCAAAAACAAATCATGGTATGTTGAATACACGCATAAAACAATATTTTTAATTATCGTTACATGCGTGTATTTTTAGGACCATACACGCATAAAATAATTTTTATTATCGTTACATGCGTGTATTTTTAGGACCATACACGCATGTAATAATTTTTATCATCGTCACATGCGTGTATTTTTAGGATGATACACGCATATAATAATTTTCATTTTCATTATATGCGTGTAATTTCCTATACTCTATTCACTAGGCATCATATTGCGTATATCCTGTTTGAGAAGTTTGACAAATTGTTGTTTCCTTATAGAATCCTCGCGGAGCACAGCGCAGGTTTGTGCTTTGAAGTCGTTACGCACTTTATCTTCCATTGCTTGGCACCTAAATAAAAAAAAAAAACCTTTTTGACATTCCAATTTCAAATCATTTGTAGGAAATGGAATTATTTTCTGATCTTTGTGACGATTGAACAAGAATAAGATGTATGATATTATAAAATAATGAGTTTTTGGGCTAAATTTCACACTACAAAAAATATTTTAGTAGTTAGATAATAAAATAACAAACTCAATTTTTTTTTAATTTTTTGTTAGTTCGATTCCCGGACGATGCAAATAAATTTTCGGAAATTTTAAATGCTAGATACTATTGCTTGAATGCGACTATTTCTTTTTAAAAATAAAGAAATATTTGCTTTCAGCAAAATTTGCTATCTTCAGTGTTTCAAGTACCCTCTAGGACCCATTGAAAATTTCCACACTGTATAGTAATATAACTAACTAGATTTCCGCCCGCGGCTTCGCCCGCGTTTGCAAAGGAAAACCCGCATAATTCCCACTCCCGTGGGATTTCCGGAATAAAAACTATCCTATGTGTTAATCCAAGTTACCTTCTATATGTGTGCTAAATTTCATTGTAATCGGTTTAGTAGTTTTTACGTGAAAGAGTAACAAACATTCATACATCCATACTTACAAACTTTCGCCTTTATAATAGAGGTATATTAGATATATATTTTTTAGTTAAATAATAATACCCATAAAAAGTGCTAACAGGTATGAACTTATTAAGTAGTCTTACCTAATATCCAGTTCTTTGAACTTATAATCGATAATTTGCGATATAGCATCGAGCATATCACATCCCGTAACTCTGAACAAGTGTTGGCGAGTATCTGAACCTTCCTTCAGTTGCCTTTGGATTTCTACAAATAACTGACTGAATCTGGAAACAAAATTATAAGAATATCTTTAGTATTTTACGGAGAAAATGCGAATAAAGCAAGAAGAAATACATATATCAAACTTCAAACACATATACAGGTACTGTTTTCAAAGGAAAACCCGCATAGTTCCCGTTCCTGTGAGATTTACGGGATAAAAAGTAGCCCATACCTAATTTTGGGTCTTTAGCTACCTGAATACCAAATTTAATTGTAAATTGTTCAGTAGTATTTGCGTGAAAGAGTAGGCAACAAACACACATCCTCACAAACTTTCGCATTTATAATATTAAGTAGTTGGATCAAATACAACATTATTAGTTGGATCAAATACAACATTTACAACTTCGAGTTTTACAAAATATTTTTTGTAAAACTCGAGAACGGCTCAAGCCATTCGGCTATTTATTTTACGTGTTTGTTAAGGCACAAGCAAGTTCTTATACAGAGAAAGCACGATAAAAGGCAATAGGACTAATATTAAAATTATCAAATACTAACGGTTCGCCCCGGCTTCGCCCGTGGTGCATATTTCGCAATAAAAAGTAGCCTATTTTCTTTTCAGGGTAAGATTGTTTGTGACAAATTTCATCAAAATCGGTTGAGAGGTTTATGCGTGAAAACCATACATACATAATTACAAACTTTTCCTCTTTATAATATTTTATATTAGTAAGTATAGAAAATGTTTACTAATTACACACAATAAATACCGACCTTCGACTGGTGTCATGTTGTATTTCAACCAGTGTTGTATTCAACTTTTCTATTATCAAGTTCAAATTGTCTCTGTACATGAATGTTTCGTAGTTTTCCGCTGAAAAAAATAATCGTTATCATTTTACATACTTAAATTACGAAACCGATTTTTACTCTATCAAGATTTTTACTCTCATGAAAGTATATCAGCATTTTTTTGTTACAAATTAAAGATTTTAACGGATTTTAAACGCGACTAGGTATATCCCGACGTTTCGCACGCTTTGCAGCGAGCGTGTTCTCGGGGAGATTTTAAAAAAGGTACTTTAAAACTTTCATACAAAGCTTGTGTTATAGATTTTAAAAGGCTGGCTATTAATACTTACGAGGTAAAGAAGAAAGTATAGATTGATTCTGCTTCATCCAATGACTAACGGACGAGCTTTGACTAACATTGGGCACAACCTCTTCTGAAATCCTGTACTTAGCTTTACTCGTCGTCGGCTTACTGGATATTATAGGCGAAGATGTATCAGTCGAAGCTAATCTTGATTTCTTTGGTGTAGAATCTACAGCAATTGCATTTTTCCGCTTACGAAAATCGTATTTCGATTTACTCTCTATTCCAGTTTTAGACGATATAGTTTCTGGTCTGTTCATGTTCACGCAACCACCTTCAGAAATCGATATCGGGTTTGTAGGGAACAACTTGATTGGAGATATTGTGCTCACCATCGGTTTCTTCTTTGTTGTTGAAGAAGCCGCAGTTTCATTTTTCGACTTTTTAGATTGTTTTGAGACTCTAGATTGTTTGGAGATGTCGCTTTGATCGGATCCGAATATGGAATTGTGTCGTGGTGGCACCCATTCATGGATTTCCTGGGAAGACAGCCTCTTAATAGGAACGGCTGGTGAATTCCTAATTATACGCCGTACATCTTCATTTGAAACTCTGCTCGCTCTATCGCTATTGTTCGAATGCCACAACTTGTGCGTTTCGTTCGTGAGAGTTTTGTGGTATTCTTTGGTAGAATCATCCAGATATTCAACTTCTAAGTCACGCGGTTGCAAGCTTTGATCCAATTGGTTGGAACTCGGAGGGTTCTCTTTAGAACTTCCGTGACCCGTTATGCCAAGCGTCAGTATGGACTTGGGCGACTCATGTTCGATTACGGCACTAACTGTTAGTATTTTAACGCAGTCTTTTACAGTATCACTGTCAGTGCTGCTTGACCGCTTCTTCTCACGTTTTCGGTGATTTTTATTTTTCTGGCTCTTTTTCTTCGTAAGGCTTTCATCTTTATTGGTAACATCAGTTGGCTTATCACGTGTACTTGAATTGTGACTTTTACGGGTCTTATTTTTCTTATGTTTGGAAGGCGATTTTTCAAGTTCTATTTTGTCTATACTGCTAGTCCTTAGTTTTTGCGGACTGTAATTATGTTGTTCTAAGTCTGAAAGTAGATTTTGGGTCGTATTCAATTCAAGACGTTTTCCAATTGACTCGCCTTCACACATGTCTTGGAGTTTTTCCAAAGCCACAACAGAATCTTCCATGTTAATATCCTTTGGCTGTGATTCAACTATCAGAGCGGGTAATGGACTTATACTCTGTTCCTTCTTTTGCCCAACTTCCAACACTAAATCATTAACACTTTTCAAAGACTGCTCGTTTTTCTTTGATTGCTTTGTTTTCCTTTTTGACCGAGATTTTTTTGTGCATTTTTCAAGTATTTGTTCATCGATAACTTCCATTTGAGGAACGATGTTTATATTTGGTTCTAAATGCATGTTCTCAGGCATTTCTTTGGGAACTTCAATTGTAACAGAAGCATTTAAAGTTTCTGATATCGGTTCACGCATTTTTTCATCAACAAGTTCATCTCGTGATAATCTAACTGTATCGATTTCACGTTGTTTATTCTTTGCTTTAGTTTTTCTTCCTCTAGTTTCTATTTCTGAATAGTTTTTGGGCAGTATATTGCGACGACTACGTCTTACAGGAGTAGTGGTAGGTGTTCTTTTATAAGTTTGAGTAAATTTCTTTTTAAAATCACTATCTTCACTGTCGCTGGACAAATTATACATTGCTAGGTTTTTATCCCGTTTTGCATCTACAAGGGTAATATTCTCGTTATTATCGACGGTTTTCTTAAGGTTATTAAAATCATCATTAATTTTTTTCGACCTCGGGGAGAGAAGAGGTTCATTTTTCATTTTATTATTTTTTACGAGTCTCCGAGTCGATCGTTTTAATTGTTCTATTTCTTTGTACGACGTAGCTTTAGATTTAGGAGTATCACTGTATGGTAGTTGCTCCGGTGCTACGTCATCTTTTTCACTTTCAGATACATACATAGTAGACTTTGCAGCATTTATTATGTGTTCATCCTTAGGGGAGTATAATTTACGTCGCCTACGAACTTTCGTAATTTCTGGGCTTTTGCTCTTATTATTGTTGTTAGTTTCTTTTATATTAAAGTCCTCATCGCGTACATTTGACATATTATTATCATCAGTTTTAATTTGCAACTTAGATTTGGATTGCTTTTTATTTCGTTTCATTGTTTTAAATTTTAATTTTATGGGTTTAGGATTAATAGCTTTTTTGCTATTTATCTTTTTTGTTACTTTACAATCGCTCCCATCTGTTCCATCATTCTGAAGACCAGCTTCAACATCATTTGTGGGATTTTGCATCGTAATATTTTGTTTATTTATGTAATTGTCTAATTCATTGCAAACTTGATCGACCAAATCATTAAGACATTCGAAGATGTCTATTTCGTTAAAATTGAAATCTCGCTCAATATCATTGTTCGTGGGTAGATCAAACTCTTCACTTGATTCTGAACTTGTTTCGTTGATTTTCTTTGCTAGTGAAGGACTTAAAATCACATCGTCATTATTTTCACCGCAATGCTGCGTGAAGAAATCTTCAACGACTTGAGGGTTCAGTGCCGGTTTGTTATTATTATTAATGTATTTATTTGACTCTTTAATCTCTGTTGAAATTACTTTATTGCTGATAATAACTTCCTTTGTATGTTTTGGAAAAACATAATTTGGAGTACCTTCTATATAATCAGCATTTAATTTATCTCCCAAATGTTGGACGATATTATTATTCTCATTTATTTCATAGATTGTACTCTCTTTGGCTATGTTTTTCACATTTGCCGCCTTTTCTTCGGATTCTGTTCGTATATTTTTTGTATTCTCATGTATAAGATCTACTGTTCGATCAGACTGTAGAGCTTCTTTGACTAACATATCAACGATGTTATCTGTATTTATTACTTTGTCTTTTGGGAATCTATCAAGCGTGTCATTTATAACAGAATCGTCAGCGGACGTGATGGTAGCCGCTAGCAAACAACTTATTGAGTCCTCATCGTTATTGGGAGGGGGAGAAAGGTTATTATTTTCCGAAACCGTATGGCGAGATGTAACTGTTGCATGGTCGGAATCCGATTTTTTTTTGATGGCGACGCCGAAAGTTCTAAGTCGAAGCGTGCTATCGTCGTTAAAACTTTGGCTGTCGTCGATCTCTGTGACTTCAGTAACACTAGATAGCTGAGGTAAAGCACAGACACTGACTGGCTCTCTTTCGAATTGACAACCCGGTAACGCAGCTAGTTTTTCTCGCAACTGTAAAGATGTAAAGATGCAAAAATCGATAAATGTACCAAAGGAAATTATTCAAACAATCATATTATAGTAAGGTACTCGATTACAAATATACCAGTGCTAAAGACGAAGTAGACGCGCTGGATGCCTGCGACTGCCACGAAACAGGCCTCCCAGGTCTAGCATTAACACCTTGAAATAACAAACATACATATATCTTACTTATAAACCTGTTGATTTAATGAAGACCTGAGTTTCGTCGATTGAATAAATGTGTTAATCGGTCAAGAAACAAAATTTAAAGATTTAGAATAAGGGATAACTAATAGGTATGCTGCTGTTGAATATCAGAAATAAAAATCATTAATTTCATGTTTAATCGCTTAATATGCCATTCGCTTCGCGATGCATTTGTGATAATTTAACATGTCTTCAGTCTTATTATACACAAAATTATCCCTTTTAGGTATAAGTAAATTAAATAAAATCCTTTTCAGTTTTAATTATCGTCGTCGTATTATATAATATAATAGTGCAAAAAATGCATTTACGCCCTCTAGACAAACCATTACCGCGCTTCGGCGTATTGGAGTTTTGTTATGTATTGATTATACTGTTGCATTGTAATAAATAACATATTTAGTTTATATACATGCTATGAATAACTATGTGACACCGAAACGATATCGTTTTCTCATATTCGTTGTTAAAATAGGTGATTTAACATTAGAGGTAGATTATTAAAAAAATACAAATTGCATTGCAGTACATAACTACTTAAATACAATATTATTTAAAAATGCAGTACATAACTAAATACAATATTATTAAAAAAAAATACGAAATTTATACCTGAATGTCTTCTACGCCGCCATTTCACAGGATTTGAAAATCTAGTGTCCTCCTTTGAATAAAAAATAATATTTTTCACTCAAGCACGCTTAACAACAACCGACGGAGTACAAAACTACCCACAAAATAATTCTTTTTTTTTGTCATGTCAATATGGAAATAAAGGTGCTTGTACACGATACAATCTGTCAAGTTTTCATGACAGGAAGTGACGTGCATATAAATCATTATTATTTGATTTTATAGCAGTTTTCGCGTTATGGGTTGTTTGAAAGAAATACTAGTTGCATGCCGCGGATGCGTTGATATTTTATATTTAAAAACATACTTTTGTAACTGATAATATATATTATGGGTTAAAAAGTTGATTCGGTTCGAGGTATGAAATGTTAATCATGGTTCTAACTTCTAATATAAACACATTATTCAGTTATAAGTATGATTTAGGTTACTGAATAAAATATAAATTTATGTTAATTATCCTGGCGCAGAACCTCGGATTAAATCTATTTCATCTATACATATAATAAATCTGTAGAAGGGTCAATTCTGTACATTGAAAATATTGAAAAAATAAATAGCAGGGGGTGTTACTGGATCGAAACCAAACCCAAATATGTGATTTAAAAAATTTTTGTGTGTCTGTCTGTCTGTCTGTATGTTCAGGCATCACGTGAAAACTAACGGTTCGATTTCGATGAAACTTGGTATAATTATACCTTATTATCCTGGGCATAAAATAGGATACGTTTTATCCCGGAAAAATACGTAGAAAAAAAATCTTAATTTTTCCGCGCGGACGGAGTCGCGGGCGGAAGCTAGTTGAAAATATAATTTTGAAATGATAAAATATATCTAACTAGATCCTTTTAAATTATCGATTTGAAGTACGATATAGGTGATTTTCTTTGTGAATTATATGATAACAGAGGGAATAAATACCTAATAACTAAAAAGTAAGTACCGTTATCTAAATAATCAGTAAAGTAATTTAGAATATGAAAAAGTTATAAAAAATCAAGTCAAAGGTCTTTAGTATGGTCTAGAATCTAGATTAAATACAAAGATATTTTTTTTTTATAATGTAGGTACTTACCGAATTTTCGATTTGAGAACACTCTCCTGTATTTTCTGCAGTGCCTTGAATTTTATTTAGGTCTAATAATATCTGAAAAAAAAAATATTGTAGTAGTTAGTTATTAAATTCTAATAAAATAAAAAATATCACTTTTTAGTAAAAAAAAATGTTATGACTTATGATTATGCCTTGTAGAAGAGTTCATTTTGACCTATATATTATGAGAACTAAAAAAAATTGTCAATATCTATTCAAGATTACAATAAAAATTTTACCTGATATTTATGTTCAAATATTTGAACCAAAGACGTATTGACTCTAACAATATTTTCAGCACTTAAGTAAATCTTTACTGCGTTTCCCTCCAAAACATCAGAGCTGTGCAATTGCTTCGTATCTATTATATGCAATTCAATTTTTATTAACGATGACTCCCTGTGAATATTGTTTTAAAATTACGCTAAATAAAAAAATAAAAAAGGCACACTGGTGTTATGTACTACTATGTCTTACTAATACTAATACTTAGGTACTATACTAATACTAATATTATAAATGCGAAAGTTTGTAAGGATGTGTGTGTGTGTGTGTGTTTGTTGCTCTTGCACGCAAATTCTACTGAACCGATTACAATGAAATTTAGCACACATATAGAGGGTAACTTGGATTAACACATAGGAGAGGTTAGGCATAATAATTAAGAATCAAATCTATAAAAATTCATCATTCATGCGGAAATCGATGAACCGTATTTGATCACACAAAATATGTCATTTACGTAAGCACAGACTAAATAACATATAATTTCTTTTAAAGTGAAATTTCTAGGCGCGTTTAGACTTTGAGAGTAAAATTTCAAGATCGCGTCATGGAGTAAAACGACAATTTTGATATCTTCTAATCTTGCCAAAGACGTTTCACTGCATGCTCAGCATACACGCTCTTTTTTCAATGTAAGTAAATAAATAAAAATAAAACGTACATCATCATTTTAACAGAAATAACATTATCTTCATTTATAACTAACGCATCCGACATGGAGCTATTAGTTTTTAATAACTCCAATAATTTCAGTTCCAACATGAGCGAGACATTTTTGTTGCCAGCGTTCAAATCAAGCCAATATTTTTTGTCTGTGAGCTAAAAAAAAAAAAAACAAAAAATGTACAAATGTAAACTTCGTGGCCTGGTTTAAAAATATGAAACATTACAACAAATCATTGAATAATATTATTTTAAAGAATAAAAACGAGTGTGACGTTAAAAGTATGTTATAAAACGCCATTTTTCGGCGCCTACTGCAAAAATCATAGCAATTGATTTTTTTTTAATAATATTATATCAAGTTTTTTAAATTCTCACTATACTCACGGTGATAAGTTCTAAATTGCCAATAATAAATTTCCTGCACTGCACTGAAGTGATCAACTCATTTTTATCATTGAGTGCATTTAGAAAAGCTCTTGCATCCTGTTTGGATATGTCCAAAATTTAACACAATATCTTAGTAGAGAACAATGTTTTAGAAATATAAACAGAATAAGAAGAAAAATAAGGTGACCTTATTTTCTATTAAAATCCTAGCTGGATGAGACCAGCGGGTCTACATGATAATTTATACATGATAATTTTATTTTTTTATTGTTTATGTAGGTACCAAAAAAAATTTTAAGCATATAATATACATAGTATGTATTAATTATAATAACACACATAGACATATAATGCTCCAAAGGAAACTAACCCTATATTGAACCTTATATACCTTAAAGAAATTCATCCAAGTACTCTTCAAGAAAACATCAACAGCGTTTTGACTATACAAGTTCCTTGGAAACCATATTTCCGCAGCTTTTTTCCTAACAGATAGTTCTTGTCGAGGCAATAGCCATCGCATGAGGCACTCAAGCATGCTATACTGGAGTCGGAAGTCACCACAATGAGCGAGCAACTCTGATAGTTTTATGCTGTTAAAAAGTTCTTTTAATTCTCATTACCAATATTAGAGTTATTTGAAGTATCTGTGTGTGTAAGTAGTAGTAAATAACAACAGTAAATAAATATAACAAATAATTACGATCTTGAAATATATAAAGATAACAGTTTTATTTAATAAATATTCAATTATTGGTGTTGCGACCATGGTCTTTATCTTGAATTTATAATAAGCATGAATGTAATTTTTAGCTAAAAATAGAGTTTCATCTTTAAAATAAATATGTAAAGTATATTGAACTTACAAATGCTTTTCAAAATTATTTCTCAAAGCAATTCTGATCTCTCTATTAGACTCTCCGCTACAAATGTTAAAGCACATTATAATGTGAAGCCGCTGATTTGTATTTGGATGTTGATGGGTTGCTAAATGTAATAGATTATCAGCTAAATCCTCTATTATAGTTTGGTTTATGGATGCGTCCTTTATTCTTATCTCCTAAAATAAAAAAAATACAGAAATTAAATCAGTTGACATAAATATTGTAATAGTACTTTGATAATTACTTTTTATTTTATACTAGCGGTTCGCCCCGGCTTCACCCGTGGTACATATTCGCAATAAAAGGTAGCCTATGTCCTTTCTTGGGTATCAAAATATCTCCATACCAAATTTTATGCAAATTGGTTCAGTAGTTTAGGCGTGATTGAGTAACAGACAGACAGACAGAGTTACTTTCGCATTTATAATATTAGTATGGAGTATGGATTTAAGAGACAGAACTTAATTAGTTTAACACATGATGATATAATAATAATTCATGATCCAAACTTACTTTTACAAACTTTAAAAGCAGAGTTAAGAAATTCCACCAGTTGGTGTGTTGGAGTAGATGTTGTCTCAATGTATCAAACCAATACTTTAGAATGGAAATTAACTCTTTACCCAGTAGGCCCCATGTTTTAGATCCTGGTAAATCTAAAAGACCTTTGAAGATGTGAACTGCAACGCCATTTTCGCCCTTTTTATTGAAATACTAAAAGTAAATACGTTTTAATGAACTGAAACAATTAAATAAACACTTCGACAACTCAATTTATCTAACATACTTCTATTTCTAATGATCTAACAGTTTTCAGAGCAAGAACTGCTGACATATTTAATCGAATTTTCGAACGACTGTATTTATTTACAAAGTCTTGTGTTGTTATGATATAATCATCTAAAGTCTTGGTGTTCTTCAAATATTTACTAATATCCATATTAAATACCGATTGAATAGGAATTTCTATCACAAGACACAAAGCAGCAATTAATAAAAGTGAGAACACCAGAATAGCTTTAACTTTCCCGCTAAAGCTTCCATAGCGTAGAAGGAGTACCTATTTATGCACAGATCTAATAGATCTGTGCATTGATGGAATGGAATAAATCGATTTAACGATTCGATTGTCGAGATAGACCATAGACTACATCATAAAATAACTTTAAAATAATCGGAATGTAAATAATAGTTGAGCGTGAGCGAAGTCACGGCCGCATAACATAAGTATCTATTTTTCGTAAGTTTCCTAATTACTAAATAAGTAGCAAGTAGTGTTAGATCTAGATAATATAAATTCACAATTAATATTTTATTTCAATAATACGAAAGAAACCACGGATATTTTCCAATTAGAGATTAGGTACTGCAAATTTACAACTAAGATGACGTAAATAGACTTTGTGGCTAGGTTTATATTATATTGTATATAAAAAAAGGCTTTTATTATGCCTTTATTTTTAATATGCCATATTACGGCTTATGCCCTAAAAATATATTTAAAGATCTTTTTTATTCTGTTTATTCAAGTACATTTGATAGGATTATTCAAAATCAAAATCAAAATCAAAAATATTTATTCAGTAACAAATATGTTTACAATTATTAGATCCTGTGATTAGATCGAACACTGTCTAGGTCTAGGAATCAATTTCTTCAATATTATTTGCCATTTCACTCAGATAAATATTTAAATAATCATATTTTATCCGAATAAAATTTACGAATAACGATTGTTTGTAAAATTTTTATTCGATTCTTCATAAAAGATATTTTTACACTGGCTACATTATTGGATTGGGCAATAATTTTTTCACCCGTCAAATAATAGAATGACGGGCGGGGAATGTTGGTTGCGGTTATGGTTTATTGTATTCCGTTTACGCTCGGCTGTGTGGTGTGGTTTAATAAAAATGATCGAGCAATAAATATGTCGAGATAACACAAGTTAGATTATTAGTTTGAGTATATATCAAGCAAGTTTTTTCGCCTGGCTGATGTACAATAGAGTAATTCAGTGTTATGATCGCATCGTAGCGCAAGTTCTAGACTCTTGAAACCAGTCGATATTATGTGGTCGGAACGCGAAAAAGACATAGGAATTTTAAATTATGATTCCCATGGTGTATACAGTGTATGGTTTTGCCATATTTTTCATCGTCGCGTGGGTGTGTTTGTGGTTAATTCATATAATGGCCTTTTCGTATTCAAAGTGGAAATTGCATCGGACTGTGGACCGGTCACCGCCGGAGCAACCGTACCCCGGCGTTTCAATTTTAAAACCACTGACCGGTGTCGACCCAAACCTATTCTCGAACTTGGAGACGTTTTTCTCGCTGGACTATCCAACGTATGAAATACTATTTTGCGTGGAGAACGAACACGATCCCGCCCTTATGCTCGTCAACAGCCTCATACACAAATATCCTCAGGTGGATTCCAGGGTATTCATCGGTGGAACTCGAGTCGGCGTGAATCCTAAAATCAACAATATGCACCCGGCATATTTGGCGGCAAAGTATCCCTTAATATTGGTGAGCGATTCAGGAATACGTATGCGGGATGATACATTATTAGATATGGTACAACATATGAAAGAGGACGTTGCGATAGTACACCAAATGCCGTTTACGTACGACGCTGATGGCTTCGCAGCGGTTTACGAGAAAGTATACTTTGGTACGGCGCAGGCGCGCATGTACATGGGAGCAGACTTCTTAGGTATCAATTGTCACGTCGGAATGTCGTCTCTGGTGAGGCGGTGCGCGCTGGAGGAAGCCGGCGGTTTGGCGGCTTTTGGGGAATATCTGGCGGAGGATTTCTTCATGGCGAAAGCCGTAGTGTCCCGAGGTTGGCGTATGCGGGTCGCTTCACTACCGGCGTTACAAAACTCGGGCTCAAAGTCCATAGGAGCGTTGCAAGCTCGCCTAAAGCGGTGGGCGAGGTTGCGAATAGCGATGGTGCCAACGACAGCATTGTTAGAGCCGTTGAGTGAGTGCATGCCTCTCGGCGCCGGCGCGGCCTGGGCGGCCGGCCAGCTATTTGGCGCGGAGCCTCTGCCGTTCTTTTTAGTACATGTGCTCGTGTGGTTTCTGTCGGACTGGCTAATGCTGCGGTCGGCGCAGAACGGTTCGCCGCCATTCACGAAAGTGGAGTTCCTGCTGGCGTGGGTGTGGAGCGAGTGCTGCGCGCCGTTTGTGCTGGCGATGGCCGTGCTGAGCCCCGAGATCTCGTGGCGAACTCGCAACTACCGGCTCGACTGGGGCGGCCGCGCCCACGAGCTCAAGCCCAAGCTCAAGTTCTGAGCGCGATCCCCTCCTTAATTGAAAGCTTTAATTTGGTGTAGATTATGTTGTATTTTCAATGGATACCTTTCAGTACGGCCGATTTCATACGTGAGTTTATAATAATTATATTATATTAGTGTTAAGTTTTTATTTTAATTGCTATTGATAGTTTTGAAATGAACGGTGGATACTTGTTATTCTTGTTTTAAAGAGTTTTGTATGTTTATAGATTAAACAATATATTTCAGCTGTTGTATCCTATTTTGTGGTTTATTGCCTATATTGATCTGCCATTATATTTGTTTGGAAGCCAGCAATTTATTATTTAGAGATTGTATTGATGGGTCATTGGTGAATCAATCTGCCAAGCCTGTATATAGAGATATAGGCTATGCAATGACACATTTGTATTATTTAGGGCAAGGCATGTGTAAAGGTCTTGTAAAATACAATGGTTTATACAATACCTAGATTAGTCGATGTAAATCATTGTTCTATGTCTCATCTCATGCTGATATAAATAAAGCAATAACACATAATAAATAATTGTGATAATCAAAAATACAAGCTAAGTATGTTACTGACATTTTCTAATAAAATTTTGATAACCATTTGGTCAATGTTCACACTCTTTTTCATTTTGTGAAGTTACCTTTATTTATGCAACTGTTGCATTACTCTAAATTAAATCTTACAGGGTTTTACTATCTTAAAAGCGCTTTCCAATTTAATTTTAATGTACCTTTGGACCGAATGATTCACAACTTCAAGTACCATTCAGGTCTGAAAGGGGACCAAAAATGAGAAATTATTTTTCGAATGTAGCCTAAAAGACAGAATATCCATTTAATTATTGGACTAATTAAGTTTTAATATTTGAGAATCAAGACTGGAATTTAGTTGGCGTCCAAAGGTACTTCAATCTTTAGTTAAGAGTTAAATCAATACTGAGTGCCATGAAAAACACTTGTAAATTACATAAAATCTTATTATGCATTTGACTAATTGAATGGCCCGATTTACGATGTAGGAGCCTAGGGTTGCCAATCTTCAGAAATAATAATTTGATGTTCAAAGCGCACATGACTGCTACACAACAATCTTTTTTTTTATGCTGGCTAATTTTATTTTGTATCTGTGGATTGGCAATTCTATGTACGAATTCCGTTGAGTTAAATTTGAATTTGGAACCGCATGCGCTTCGTTAGCAATAAACGTTTTTCTTGTGTCTGATGATTCTGTCGTCAGTTATATACCAACTAAAGATATTGCTTTTTATAAAAGTGTATGTACATATAAATAGTACTTAACATTTCAATGGATGTAATATTTAGAAAATGAAAATGTGATTTACTATCGAGTCATATAAACTTCGCATTTCTGTATGTGCGTCATTGTACATGTGTTATTGTGAATCAATATACTGATGATTTTATAAATACTCAACATTTAAGTCTAATGAGTGTAAGGTTACTCTGAATTTATTTTTAACATTTAAAATTTTGGCGAAAATCTGAAAGAATTCTAAATTTAAAGAAAGCATAGCATCTAAATTTAAAGAAACAACTACGAGGCAGCATCTTAAAATCATTCACAAACAAAATATTTGTTTCGCTACACATAAATTGTATAGAAATTAACTCATCATTGCAAATATGAAGCAGGCAGCTCAGTTATGTAGTAATTAGAACAGGCAATTCCTATGTAAGTTATGCCTTTGAGAATTCCCGTTAAAGATTTCAATCATTTGCATACGATTAGAATCTGAATGTTTCCATGACCGTGAAATTCTTATCAGCTCAATGGACCATTCATACATTTTATCAATCGATGAGTCACGCTTACTCACTAGAGACGTTACAATACATCTTCGGGAATTACCATGATATATTTGGCCGAAATTTCTAAGAACAATCGTGGATCTAATTGGTGTGAACAAACTTTATATGACGAAACAAATGATTGAAAACGTTGTACATATATATTATATTTTAATACAATTCTCACTAATGATACATCCCTTAAATAGTAGAGTTCATATCTATGCTGAATTCCCTGAAACACTATCGCCCGTTGTTAGAAATGATTACCGATATCATAGGTTCTTACGACACTTATATTATCATCATTATATATATATTTGAATCAGCCCACTATCATATATTATATTCATAACCGCTTTATTAAATCGCTACATTTTCACGTATTTTCGAAATGAGTATCATGCTTTATTGATGAGATAAGTTTTTAGATTGGGCAATTGATAAAGTTTACGTACATTCCTTATCAGGTTCATCCGAACCATGGTATAGGTACACTTAACTTTTGTATAGGGTGCACATCCCAAATATTTAGGTATATGAGATGTGTTTTCCTCTTTACAGAGTTCAATGAATTTTACGTTACGAAATATGGAACGTACTTGAATGTTACTCCTTATTTATAATTACATTTCTTTTCACGTTACTTGAAGTATTCGAACTAAATTTTATATATCAAAATGCCCTGTATCTTGGTTTGGACAACCCTATACGAACGCACCTTTCGACCAATTCAGAGTAGCCCTGTACAATGTATATAAATTCCATATCAGTAAATAATAATAGATTATTGTATACCACAGCCAAGGTTCATGAAGACGATGTATCGTCACGTTTCAAACTACTGGAAGCATAGTGCTCAATGTCTTGTAGGTGTAGATTGATTTTTGAAAGGTCGTCTTGCATATAAATGCTGGATTAATCAACAAAAGAGTGTGTTTTCTTTAGATTATTTATGGTAGGTTTTAATATCACAGTTCATAACGTAATCATATTAGAGACAAGTATAGGTTATAGGGAATAAAAAAATTGGATAGGTTATTTCAATTTATCAGTCTTGCGAAAGTAAATTTTAAAAGTAAATTGTGTTATTACTGTTAATACGTCATAATAATCTTTCTACAATGCATAATAACATTATTTAAGACAAATTACAATATTAATTTGGTACACAATTTTATTTTATTACATTTTTCTTGCGTTAACATATTTTTATTACCAAAATTGTACGATAAATGAAACATGTGTCGCATAATTATAATAATTGCTTCTTATTTTATTAAGCGTGCCATTTAATTACAAATACCTGAAGATAACACATTTACACGTGTTATAATAGAAATTTCTGGCATTCTATGTCGTTCGCACCATAAAACTTGCATTCTGAAAATATTTGAGCAAACGCGCCAATGTGGTAGGTAATTGAAAAACCGTTATTGATAAGGTGTTCATCAATACCGCAAAAAGACTGCAAAGTGTAAACATAGAATTTTCCCTCGAAAAGATTTGAAGAAATATATATTTATAAGCATTAACGTCAAATATTTGTCGGACGCAATTGAGATTGTAGTTATCAATATATCATCCAAGTAGATTATTCAGGTAGATTCAAAATTGATTTCTTGGTAATCATATATGACAACAGTACTCATACAATGTTTTTCATAATAACTCTCGTTTTACGCAGAGCGTTTTGATTGCAAAGTTCAAGTTTTTTTAGCATAATATACCTATGAATTGAAAATATGTCTGACTAGTCTTCTTCTTCTGAGGACTTAGTCTAAAAAAAGGATTTTTCGTTAATTTTGTATAGGTAGAAATATGGCTTTTATTTTTGTGCTGAAATATTTATTCATACGTAGTTCATAATGTTTTAAAACAACTGAGTGTCTTTGTGTAGGTGTTTATTTTTCAAGGTTTCCCTTTGTTTTAAAAACATACAAAGGTGTATGCGTTATAGGTTAGAATTGGATAATGGAAATTATACAATGTGATATTAGATTGTATTGATAATTAAGAACTATCATTGAGCACAATGTTTCAAGTAATTACGTAATTCCTGTACATAATAATTTTAATCGGAACCACCCACTGCAGGCTAGACTTTGGGCCAGTTGCAGAGCTTCACCGACCATCAGTGCGTACGTCAGTCGCGCTTGTCATATGTATGGAAATTCATAAAACCGTTCATAGCTACACCGACCATACGCACGCGTATTTCCATACATAATATGACAAGCGCGAGTGACATACGCACTGATGGTCGGTGAAGCTCTGCAACCGGCCTTGGGCCTTAGACAAACGTAACGTAACGCCATGGAATAGAAACTGCTAACGCTAATTATTGACATAAGCTCATGACATTTTGGTAATGGTTCGATCACACTACCAACGACGCAGACGACCACGACCAAAGTTCCAATCTTGCCGAAATTTGTTCAAAATCAATATTAAAATCTCCCGTCATTCTGGTACTCAGGAATAAAAAAATTCGAGGTCAATTAATAAAAAGAAATAGGGTTTTTTGCGATTTTCGCCGAGACGGTAAGTTTATCATACAATCACCTGAACCAAAATTGTATATAATCTAATTATCTATAAAAAAGGTTAAATACATTTTTTTCTAGGAGCCACCGTTTCTATGAAAAACCTGTTTGTTTATCCATTGATCTCAAAATTTTTTTTTCCAAACACCAATACGACAGGAAATTCTTAAATTTCATTTTTAATTGTGTTTTGCACAATTTTATTTAATTGCGACTGGATGAAAATTTTGTTCGTGGTCGTCGTTGTCGTTGGTAGGGTGACCGAATCCTTATGCAAAACATCATACGCTTATGTCAATTTCTATCGATAGCGTATTCTATTCCTTGGCGTTTTGCCGTTTGGCTAAGGCCCCTTATAGTTACGTGTTTTATCCTCATTACATTCGCATGTCATGTACTAATGATGAATACATCATTTGAAAAATGTAAAATACCAAATACCATAGCATTGCACGATAGTACTAATCGAAGTCTAGCCTGTAACCCTTAATTATTTACCTAAATTAACAATTTCGACGGTTATTTTACAATATAATAATAAAATGATTGTGATTTCTGTGATTGTTTCGCAAGTAAATTAAGTTACAATATAGGTAATCAATGCTACGTTTAACAGGACATATGCGCAAATTTTTTGTTAATTTTTAAGAGGATTATTTTAATTTCGATGTACAGCACATGGGGTTGTTGTTAACAACCGCTGTGTTATTTATTTATTGCTACAAATGTTATGACTGGTGAATTTTATAGTACAATGAACGTATAGCCTTGATACCGAATCTACAATGGCGCCATTTTTAAACATTTTTTGTTATGTAATTATCGAGTACAAAGCAATGAATAATACGATTAAGGTGTGAACGTGGATGAGTCTTACGCGATAATCAATTAGGGCATTACTAACAAAGCCTGATAACAAAGGAGTATTTTCTTTCGATGGATTAACACACGTTTTATTTATAACACTGAATGTTCATAAAAACGTATCTGATGATGACTAAATCGAATTTAAGTTCGTTTTTGAGAGCTTTTATGCAAATATTTTCTACGTATATTCAATTAATTGATAACAATTCGTATTGTCTCGATTTAGTTACATAATGTATGCAGGAATGTGAACTATCAATCGAGCTAGAACATGTACTAGGTATGGTGTGATTATAAAATCGCGTAGGACTCATGTATGAAGGTCACAGCTAGATAACTTTTTTCGATAGCAAAAACTCGACCAGCCAGTGTTATTATGAGATTGACGGTTATTATGATGACTGCATGCCAACTGATATTATGTTTAATCTGTACGCATCAATTGCCTCGGCACTTACGTAAAAGATGTAAAAAATATCGTAAATAGGCGGGTAACGTTCTGTCATTGCCACGTTCAGACCGAACTAGTACTTCGCGCAGTTAAATTGCTTCGCGAGGCTGCTCGCTCTATGGAGACCCGTCTTATAAACAGAATATAGGATTCAGGATTGTGTTGTTATTTTTGTTTAAATACCAGGTAATTGTTACGTACTATGAATTAAAATGTCAACGATCCTATGTACGATTCGAACGATGTAAACATTAAAAGGTAATTGTTATTAAAAAGGCGCGTTATTATACCTTTTAATTTTCGGTATCCTAATGTGAGCGTGAGTGAAATCTACCTCATTATAATAGAACGAGGTTACTTCACGATATACGCAAAATTTCGGCTGTTAATAATGTTCATAGTGTACTAAATGTAAATTTTAACAGGAAAGAAAATTCACAGTTTGGAATGAATAAACCACTTAAATTACGACTGTCTTTTATTACTTGCGATTTGCGAACCACATGCGGTTTTTGCAGACTCGCAAAACCTGTTGTGATATAAGGAAATAAAGTTATTTTAAATCAAGTTTTAATGCTATGGCTGGGGTCGTACTTGTTCTTGTGATATCTGTATCACGAAGATGCACTCTGATCTGGATCAATTTTTTTTTTCAATGAACACCTCATGTTCTAACTCTACCTAAGTAAAATTATTAATTATTGCAAAAGTAGTTTCAATATTGAAATCACAAAGTACCTATTTAATTAATTGAACAAACAAGAAAACGTTTTCAAACTTATTTCCTTGCAAAAAATATTTTAACGAATAATTTTAATGTCATGCAATATTCATTTATAAGTTCTTACGATATCCTTACGAAATTATATTTCCTTTTTCACATGGATATAAAATGAATAAGAATTTTCCTTCATTACTACGCGTTCTCCGGTACATATTGTGTATTGTGTACAGAGTACACGTATTTCGTACACGGTACACTCCGTACACTTGTACCTAACTTTATGCAGAGATAATTCATATAAAAGGTCTAACTAATCTAAAAAATATATAAATTTATCTTTATCAAAAGTTACCTACTTAAATAACAAAAAGTTCCACGAAATCCAATACCCTTAATACCTATCATTTGTAAGTGCTTTAGTACTTAGCCAGAAGATAAAAATTCACGTACAAACCACTATCATAATATTATAGATTCTCAGTAGTATTTGAGATAGGTATATTACCTATAATATTACTTTCTGATAATTTTTTTTATTCATAATTCATACCTACGTACCTCGAATTTTCGTTCGAAGAAAAAACATTCATCTGGATGAAACATTTTCTTGTGATTATAATTGATTGTATCTCATTTCCGTGTGCCAAAAATATGTAATTTAATACTAAATTAATTTTATTAAAAAAGGAAGGTACGTCTAGATTTTGAAGTAGCAAAACGGGATTCGCCAATACCCAATACGCTACGCGTTTTTTGCGTTCATAATAATTCAAAACTAGTTTTAATTCCAATGTGAGTTAGACAAGCATAATATAAATGAGAAACATTTCGACTCCTGGCTTGACTAGACTAGACCAGCCTTACTACATATCTACTAAAAAAATCCTAAAGAAAAACCAAATACTTACCTGTAATAAAATTGTATTCACTCTTGGCTTTATGTAGTCGAATTTGTAACCTAGAGTTTACACCAACAAGCTGGACAATAGAATTGTCAAATTTAACAATCTAGAATGAACAACAATAAGCAAAAAATATATAATTGTGAACTATTACTTTCAAATAGGGAAATAATGTTTGAAGCCTTGAAGGCCATGTTTCAACGAGAGCGAATGTTGACTAATTGAAGTAATTCTACAACTTAGACATTAAAATAATCTACAGTATTCGGAGTGTTCTAAATAAATGCATATCGAAAATCCCACTTAGTTTTGGGTTGAGGTTGATTAGTATAAATGAAAGTACCTATGTGTATTTACACTATGGCCAACACATTAAAAGTCATTTACGTAATAACTATAGAAAATGACTTAGAGACGAAACTAGCTTGGTGATGCAGTAATGAGCGAAAAATTACGCGCAAATAAATAGATATTTACTTTTTACTTTTTGTTTAAGTGAAACTTCTTTAGCCGCCTTGAGAGTACATTTTCAAGGTCATGACGGTATTCACGTCATAGAATAAGGCGACAATGCTAGTATCTTTGAATCTTGCCAAAGAAGTTTCACTTCTGATACGTGTGCTCAGCACACACGCTCTTTTTTTTTACTTCATTACTTATTAGTGTTCTTTCTCACACAGCATCATCCGCGTTTATCAACTAATTATAATGTAAGTACCCTAGGTAGGTACTTATTGTCTAAATAAATTGTGGAAATTCTAGATTCATTCCACTCTAGTAATTCCACAGTAAACTCAAGCTAATAGATAGTTTCTAGTTTATATACGTATGTATTTCGTAATGGAAACAACTACGAATAAATGTGTATTTTCTAAAGTTTCCGAATTAGTATGATATAATTTCTCGGTTCTCCAAATACAGCAATGAGTCAGTTCTTATCGTTTAGACTTTAGATAGATAACATAGAGATTAGAGATATCAAACACAATAAGCATTTAAAGCCATATTTCACGAAATATACGAGATACTAACCAAAACTAAGAGAATAAAAATAACTACCTACGTTAAAAAACCGCCTTCAAAAACGGAAAAGTAAAAAATAAAAAAGATTTGATATTATTAATTACTACATAATATTATTATTTAGATGTGGTAGGTTTGATGCTGGTGCCGACCCAATATAAAACTTACCGGCTTACATGGGTTTAATACTAAGTGCTTAGTGCTTGTCACCCACTTCAACGACATATCAAAGCAAAAAAAGATTTCTGATTCAGCATGAATCGAGATTCACTATCATAACTACATAGTATAAAACAAAGTAGCTTTCTATGTCCCTTTGTATGCTTAAATCTTTAAAACTACGCAACGGATTTTGATGCGGTTTTATTTAATAGAGTGATTCAAGAGGAAGGTTTTAGTATATAATTTATTAGGTTTTAGACAAAGCGGGCGAAGCCGCGGGCGTTAAGGACGCTATAACGTATTTTTACAAAAACACGCTGTTTTTCGGTACCATTTTAACTTAAAGCAATTACACGTGAGAACATAGTAATATCTTAATTTAAAGATAATATATTCAGCTCTACGTTCATCTTATAAAAATTGTACGACGTCATACAAAATTGTCGCTGAAATACGTTTTTTCCATCACAAGAAACGCATAAAATGCAAAAAAATGGGGTCTAAACCGGTACCATTTTAGGAAAATTAAGAGCCTAATCTATCTTCTTAACTATATCTTATTGAGGGATATATAGTCCTTTATATATGGTGTAATTTTTATGAATCTAAATCAAAATTTTATTTCAATAATGAGCTAAATTAAAAATACTTGTCGATTTCTTCATACATTTTGTTCTCGCGGTTCGTCAGACCGCGCTCAGAAGCGCTCTTGGAAGGACGGGTGTATCGCTCCTCGTGCCAAAAATAAAAACGAAATAAAAAAGATTATTGTGCGTGCACTGTCTTTTTCGTGATTTGAAATATTTGATACTTTATATGAGTAAAGTTCTGTATAAGTTTCATATTCCAATTATTTGTAATTTAAAATTATGTTTTTAAAATTACCTTGCCTGAGATCCTCTTTTTTATGGGTTGTTGAATAGATTGTTGGGGTAAAACAATTCAAGATGGCGTCGACGAAAATTTGGCTTTTTTTCGTGATGGGTGTCATTTTCATAGTTTTTGGGGTAGCTATTACCGAATATGAGGTCAAAACTGAAATCCAAGATGGCGCCGACGAAAATTTTACATCTTTTCGTCATAGGTGTCATTTTCATGGTTTTTGGGGTAGCTATTAACGAATATGAGGTCAAAACTATAATCCAAGATGGCGCCGACAAAAATTTTACATCTTTTCGTCATGGGTGTCATTTTCATGGTTTTTGGGGTAGCTATTAACCAATATGAGGTCAAAACTGAAATCCAAGATGGCGCCGACGAAAATTTTACATCTTTTCGTCATGGGTGTCATTTTCATGGTTTTTGGGGTAGCTATTAACGAATATGAGGTCAAAACTGAAATCCAAGATGGCGCCGACGAAAATTTTACATCTTTTCGTCATGGGTGTCATTTTCATGGTTTTTGGGGTAGCTAATTAGCTATTAACGAATATGAGGTCAAAACTATAATCCAAGATGGCGCCGACAAAAATTTTACATCTTTTCGTCATGGGTGTCATTTTCATGGTTTTTGGGGTAGCTATTAACCAATTTGAAGTCAAAACTAAAATCCAAGATGGCGCCGACGAAAAATTTGACATCTTTTCATCATGGGTGTCATTTTCATGGTTTTTGGGATAGCTATTAACGAATATGAGGTCAAAACTATAATCCAAGATGGCGCTGACGAAAATTTGACATTTTTCGTGATGGGTGTCATTTTCATGGTTTTTGGGGTAGCTATTAACGAATATGAGGTCAAAACTAAAATCCAAGATGGTCGTCGAATTTCAAGATGGCGTCATGGTAATACTGTCGCGTTATGGAGCAAGGCGGCGATTTTGGTATCTATGAATCTCGCCCAAGAAGTTTCACTCCTGACACGTTTTCTCGGCACACACGTTCTTTTTTATTTTATTCTCTTTGTTTAAATGTTTTAGATAAACTTTTTTTTAAATAAAGTTTAGCGAATATATTTAAAGAATATATTTAAAGTTAATAATATCTGTCAGAATATTAACATTATTGCCACAGAGTTGCGTTTTATATTAAATTTCTAAATATGCATTTCAATGTTCTTTAAAATTGTTTTTTTTAAGACTTTCTACAAAACTGTGGTTGTTAACGTTTTTGTTATTTTATTTAAGTTTACTTTAAAGGAGTAAGAAAAATATACCTAATTATCGACGGTTACATTGGGGATTTGGTAATAGCTGTCTCAAAAACTTTGAAAATGACACCCATGCCGAAAAGATGTAAAGTTTCGTCGACACCATCTTCGATTTTAGTTTTGACCTCATGTTGGTTAATAGCTACCCCAAAAACCATGAAAATGACACCAGTGTCGAAAAAATGTAAAATTTTCGTCGGCGCCATCTTGGATTTTAGTTTTGACCTCATATTGGTTAATAGATACCCCAATAACCATGAAAATGACACCCATGACGAAAATATGTAAAATTTTCGTCGGCGCCATCTTGGATTTTAGTTTTGACCTCATATTGGTTAATAGCTACCCCAATAACCATGAAAATGACATCCATGAAGAAAATATATAAAATTTTTGTCGGCGCCATCTTGGATTTTAGTTTTGACCTCATATTCGTTAATAGTTACCCCAATAACCATAAAAATGACACCCATGAAGAAAATATATAAAATTTTTGTCGGCGCCATCTTGGATTTTAGTTTTGACCTCATATTGGTTAATAGCTACCCCAAAAACCATGAAAATGACACCCGTGACGAAATGATGTCAAATTGTCGTCGGCGCCATTTTGGATTTTAGATTTGACCTCATATTGATTAATAGCGACTCCAACTCCTTGAAAATGACACCCATGACGAAAAGATTTCAAATTTTCGTCGGCGCCATCTTGGATTTTAGTTTTGACCTCATATTGGTTAATAGCTACCCCAAAAACCACCCACATTTGCAAATGTGTTTGCTACTTAGGAAAAGTTCAGATTTAAAGATATAGGTAATGTGAATGTGTGGTAACGAATTTAATTTATTTCATTCCGACTGTTTCTCGAAATAACATACATTTACTAAGAATTGCATACAATGCCGGGTTTAATATATTGCCGGTAACATAATATTATGTATGATAATAATTCTTAAAAAAGTATTTTATACATTTCTTAAAAAGCTTCGATATTGTATACAATAATACAATTCATATTCAAATTGTTGTAAAATAGTCACACTTTTTTAAGTTGGTTGAATACACTAAAATACTTATAAGGATCGTACCTACTAATAATAGTAACAAAATGAATTTTTAAAGTTCCCAGTAATCTTCTGGAATCAATTTCAATAAAAATATAAAAAAAAATAATAATATCAAGTATGAAGATGGTCTATAAAATGGAATGCGCTATGTTTACGTCTTTTACGTGAGCGTGATGTTCCCGCGAACCACGTGGCGACGTTAGATACCTAAATTTGAGTAACGCAGATTTGTGACAGCGTCCTTAAGCTAGTATTAGATAAAACCAAGAAGCTTATATCTAATACACTGGAGATTTCGGTATGAACATTGACGTGTAACAAGAAAATTTTGCCCAGTTCATGTTTTTTATCACTTTCACACCTAACTTGGTATTGCCACTGTTAATACGAAGTTTTCCCAAGGCTACTATGTATGCTGTAATATTCTGTGCAAAAGGTTAGTTTTTGTACATGAGTTTGTTGATAAATTGCCAACAACGTCATTCAGAAGCATTGTTGGATGAGACAATTATTATTTATACTAAATAAACTAAGTATCTGAACCAATTATTAAAAAGCGATACTCCCTGATTATGGGTAGTCACCATAATAAAATTGTAGCAACTCTCACTTTGTCAATATGGCATGTGTGTCAAAAAAATTGCGTCGCTTCGAATATTTAAGTTAATATTGTTGCTTATTTAATGAATATTTTCCGAATATAAAGAATGCATTGTATTGTGCAAAATTGCAGAAGTGTTTGGACACCAAATTCTGGCATAGAATTTCACAGGCAAGTGTTTAATTACGTTATTTACAATATTCCTCAATACTCCTGCATTTACCTGTTTAGAATCATTTCAATGGCAAAAATTGTCTAATTTAGCATCATTTTAGTAAGCAGTCATGTTAAATTTGTTATTTCCCTAATACTTTATCATTTTTCAACAAGTTTTCAATAAACAGATTTAACAAGTAAGGTAACCATGATGACGAGTTTTTATGGATAGCGAAGAGAATATATTGTAATAACAATATTATGATGAAAATTTAGAACACCATTTTAAAGATTATTACTAGTAATGAAACAACACATGACATCGGTATTGCACTCACATGTAGTTATAAGATTGTTCGTTTTTACATTGAAATTTATACTTTTTTAACTTACCTCATATTTTTTTGTTTTACGTATTTCAGCTTTCCAAAAAGTAAAATAAAAAGAAATATATGTGCCCATCAAGGTTACTGAGGATTACGACCCAGAAAAAAATACCTTTTTAAAAATAAACTTTGTAAAGTTAGCTGAAATTTGTGCAAGGCTGCTATAAACAGTTTTTCTTTGATGATTCTGGCTTGAAATTGACCCGTCGAAGCAACGCGTTTAAAAAGAAGATCTGAGTAGCTAACAATTTGGTAAACAGCATCTGATGCAAAACACAACTTTCCTCTATTTACAAAGGATGTTAATGCTATATATCGGTTCATATCCAAGCTTTGTAGCCAAAAATTATTTATAACTATCATTTTATACCAATTAAAATTGTATGTACCTACCTATAAAGTATGACCATAATATTATAATATAAATACTGTTAAAAATATATGTCGTTATTATTTATAGACCATGATTTTTAGTTTTTTCTATTTTGAAAAATCCTGAATTTACAAACCAGCGTGGTCACTCGACAGAAAGAGACAAAAAACATGACTGACGTCATTGAATGTCATAGTTTCTTGTTTCAAGTTAATGGTCATAGTGCAATCTCCAGTGTATTAGAGGATATAAGCTTCTTGGATAAAACATACATAAGTGTAGGTAAAAATAACAACAACGTCACAGAATACATAAGTAATAGTAGCTAAACGCTACAGAACGGACACTCTCCGCCTCCCGCCAAAATTAAACACTTACCTCACCCCGCACGATCAGCCATAAAATGGTCCGTATTTTTCGGCAAGGACGATACGCAACGAAGATTGACAATATTAATCAAATTGACTTATAGTAATTTTATTATTTTGGATTTTTGATTAAGTTGTGATTATTGTTTTTCGTAGAAAATGGTTAGATATTGTGCTGTTTACGGATGTATTTCATCAGAAAAACGCGAATTTTTTTTTACGCTAGTCACAAATGTGCCAACCAAGAAGCTTATATCTAATACACTGGAGATTTCGGTATGAACATTGACGTGTAACAAGAAAATATTGCCCAGTTCATGTTTTTTATCACTTTCACACCTAACTTGGTATTGCCACTGTTAATACGAAGTTTTCCCAAGGCTACTATGTATGCTGTAATATTCTGTGCAAAAGGTTAGTTTTTGTACATGAGTTTGTTGATAAATTGCCAACAACGTCATTCAGAAGCATTGTTGGATGAGACAATTATTATTTATGCTAAATAAACTAAGTATCTGAACCAATTATTAAAAAGCGATACTCCCTGATTATGGGTAGTCACCATAATAAAATTGTAGCAACTCTCACTTTGTCAATATGGCATGTGTGTCAAAAAAATTGCGTCGCTTCGAATATTTAAGTTAATATTGTTGCTTATTTAATGAATATTTTACGAATATAAAGAATGCATTGTATTGTGCAAAATTGCAGAAGTGTTTGGACACCAAATTCTGGCATAGAATTTCACAGGCAAGTGTATATTTACGTTATTTACAATATTCCTCAATACTCCTGCATTTACCTGTTTAGAATCATTTCAATGGCAAAAATTGTCTAATTTAGCATCATTTTAGTAAGCAGTCATGTTAAATTTGTTATTTCCCTAATACTTTATCATTTTTCAACAAGTTTTCAATAAACAGATTTAACAAGTAAGGTAACCATGATGACGAGTTTTTTATGGATAGCGAAGAGAATATATTGTAATAACAATATTATGATGAAAATTTAGAACACCATTTTAAAGATTGTTACTAGTAATGAAACAACACTTGACATCGGTATTGCACTCACATGTAGTTATAAGATTGTTCGTTTTTACATTGAAATTTATACTTTTTTAACTTACCTCATATTTTTTTGTTTTACGTATTTCAGCTTTCCAAAAAGTAAAATAAAAAGAAATATATGTGCCCATCAAGGTTACTGAGGATTACGACCCAGAAAAAAATACCTTTTTAAAAATAAACTTTGTAAAGTTAGCTGAAATTTGTGCAAGGCTGCTATAAACAGTTTTTCTTTGATGATTCTGGCTTGAAATTGACCCGTCGGAGCAACGCGTTTAAAAAGAAGATCTGAGTAGCTAACAATTTGGTAAACAGCATCTGATGCAAAACACAACTTTCCTCTATTTACAAAGGATGTTAATGCTATATATCGGTTCATATTCAAGCTTTGTAGCCAAAAATTATTTATAACTATCATTCTATACCAATTAAAATTGTATGTACCTACCTATAAAGTATGACCATAATATTATAATATAAATACTGTTAAAAATATATGTCGTTATTATTTATAGACCATGATTTTTAGTTTTTTCTATTTTGAAAAATCCTGAATTTACAAACCAGCGTGGTCACTCGACAGAAAGAGACAAAAAACATGACTGACGTCATTGAATGTCATAGTTTCTTGTTTCAAGTTAATGGTCATAGTGCAATCTCCAGTGTATTAGAGGATATAAGCTTCTTGGTGCCAACCATAAAGCGTTAACACACACATTTACAGTCTCTACAGTGTGACTGTCAAAACGATAATTTTGTATGGAGTGTCCGGGGTGTGACAACGTGTAGATACGTCAGTATAATCCATATATCGGAAAGCAGTTCCTAATAAATGTTTGTGGTATTTTTTATAAGAAATTAAAAATCATAATATTCAAATATGATATTTTTTAGAAACGTGACTGATTAGAAATGCGCAAATTATTATCGGTCATTCTTTTATTAAATTCTTGATAGTCTAATTATGATTAATGATACTTTATTATATTATATTTCGACACAGTCCAGTATTTCAATATTTGGTTACTTATTATTTGACTTATAAGGTCTAAGTAGTAAGTACCTACCTAGGTAGGTACTCTACGTACTAACACAGAATAAAAGTAGGTAGTTTTAATCCCTCCTACATAATATAAGTAATATGTATGTATATTGCAGTTGTTAAATGTTCAATTTTATATACCTACTTAGGTTCAGAAAGACGTGATTTTCAGACATACCTAATACCCGTAAAGTAATTCTCGTATTTATCTTATATGTAGGTACATTATGTCGGGGTTTTACCTTCTTATCTTCACGGTACCTTAATAACTACATATTATATAGCTTAAAAAATCATATCATAAACGTATGATAATATATTTAAGTACTATATTGCTTTTATCTCGTTCATTATTATGAAATCATTGATTTTAAATCAGGCCATAATAAAGCAAATTTTAAGAATTACTTAAATAAATAATAAATATTCAGGACAATTTCACACACGGCACGATCTGATCCCATACTAAGATGGCTGATAAACATACACATATAATTTTAAGTAAATACTTAACTATATAGTTAATTAACACCCAGACACAGAGCAAACATCTTTGTTCATCACACAAATATTTGCCCCGGGTGGGAATCGAACCCACGACCTCTGGCTTGGAAGGCAGTGCCACTACCAACCAAGCCAACAGGTCAGTTCAAATGAAACAATTATTCAAATCTACAAAAAACTTCTCACTCATATAGATTAGGTAAGTTACCTGAAATGGAAGAATAAAGATCCCGAGAAAACCGAAGTTATTATCTAAAGTTTAAACTATTCCAGTTTGATGCTAGTGTTTCCAAACTTTATTAATCTCTTAAAATCTAGAAGGTTCTTCCGTAGAATAACTAAATCGTATTTTAATTTATAATTGAGTTTTTGTAACTACTCCGAAAAAAATGTGAGTTATTAGATATTGTTAATTATTATAATTACAAGTGATAACTGCGTTAAAAACAACCGACTTAAAACTTGCACTTGCAACATTGACAAATACAGACAAAAATGCTCATAAAATAAAAACTACTGGGCCTATCCGAATAAAATTTTTATGGGACCAATTCGACACCATCCCGCATCGAACAAAAAAAGAATCCCGTAAATCGGTTCAGAAACCTCGGAGTAATCGGTGTACATACATAAAAAAACATACCGGCTGAATTGATAACCCTCCTTTTTTTTGAAGTCGGTTAATAAAGTATCTTTTAATAAATGTAAAATTTTTATTATATGAACAGTTGAGTCAATAATGTTTAATACGGAATTACTTAATAATTGTCTATATCCATAATTTAGCGTATTGTTCTAGTCATATAATTGACCGTAATTTTAATGTAACCTTGGCATGTGGTAACTTTACCCCCCACCTTGAATTATTTCATTGCTACAGAATTAAATATAAACTTGACTTTTATTACTATTGCGTTGAGACAAGACACGGATGAAAATTTAATTTCATGATCCTAAAACATCTTTATCTCTTTATTTTAGGGTAAATAATGCGTTTTCTTGTGTGTGATTTATGAGTCATTAAAAACAATATGGAGTGTAGTGTGAGTATGACTCATTAGAATACATTCCTTTATATATTAAGATTTATTAAACTCTTCAATATGGTATTTAGGTACTATCATTTTTTTATTCATTTTAGTGGAGAACTATAGTTTTAGTCAAATCATGAAACATCTCAGTTTACCCGTATAAATTACGCTCCTTGTAAAGTGCTCGAAACATCGGGATATTAACTGTCATGCCTCATAAATCGCATTTTAAATCCGTTAAAAGTCATAACATCTTCTTTATGTATATAAAAATATTTTTGTCTCAATGTCCTATATAAAATCATTAAATATGTGATGATCTTCAGCAGTGTTGCGCAGGAGATCACGAAGGATTCCAAGTTAGTATCAGCAATAACCAATCTTCGACAGTGTACCTACAGGCAAAACTGGAGTGCACACTGCACAGCTATTTCTAATAAAACATCATAATCGCGTAAAACAAACAAGAAATCAAGAATGCGTACTTAACACTGTTATGACGATCAAGCAAAAGATAACCATACTATATCCAATAGATAGGATTGGATGATAACCGCTGAATTTTCAAGAATCTAACCTTGAACGAAGGCTAATCGATTGTAGTAGCGTTTACTCAAATTGGTTTACTGGGCCATGGGACTGTGGTGCGGCAAAATCATTATGACATCATACTTAATACTTATGCCGACTCCTATCGATGTTTGCACCATTTCATAGCTTTATAAACAAGGACCTTTTGAAGTGAAACTTCTTTAACGGGGTTGGAAAAAAATTTATTGTAAAATTTTTAGTTACGCGTGACATTTTTCCGTTACGCGCCATCTTTTTCTTATCCCTACCGTGATTTGACGTATTTCTGTAAAGTTGCTTATAGTAAATTATTTTTTGAAAAATAAGGTCATAAAGAAGTTTCACTGCTTACGTGTGTACACTAGTACACGCACACATTTTTTTTTGAAAGCCCATGTTTGAAAACATACCTATTGAATTCTTAAGAAGTAAGATTGTAAGTTTGAAATAATGTTTGATACTGAATTTCGCAAAAACGTTCGATTTGGAATAAAATTTGTATTAGATACGGAAGATAAATGAAAATGAAGATAATATAGGTAGTTTAAGTAGAGTTTGCAGCTTTAGGTACTTAGGTTGTACATGGATAAGAAATGGAATGGACTGAATTTTGGAATGTCCCTTCAAAATCACAAGAAATCTATATTATCGCCTATTTGACAAGTACAAGTCTTGTCCTCGGCTCCTGATAAGGCTTTTATCTATTATTGTATGATACTATCTGCCCCGGCAGATGTTCTACCGTATTGCCTGTTTTCGTGTTTTCACTCCATAAAAAGTAAAAACCTTCCTAGTGCTTTAACAAAAACGTTAAAAAAATGGCCGAATTATTCGAGGCGATCTCGAGTTGAGAATACCTACGCTTAGCAGCACATTTGAGTTTTGAGTTTTGACGATTCATATTAGATAGAGAAATCATAGATATTTCATCTATTCCATTTTAGACAATAAATTTTAAATAATTTACCTATATAGGTACCTACGTTTCAAACGATATGCCAGGCAATTATTGGTGTTGCTTAGTTGTATGTAAATTATCATGAAAATGCGATCAGATGCTTAGACGTGTGTGTAAATATAAAGAACAAATTCTTATATTTTATAGTATTTGGATAGAACTGATAAATGATAATAATAATAGTACATAAGCTACATATACGCAAAGGAAACGAGACGCAGAGTGAATTTCAAGGGATTGTATTCCCTTGCTCCCTTTGGAACTCCGTAACGATGTCATGTTACACGTCTTTATAATGATTTATTAACAACTCAAATATATTATAGATCCATGTGTTGTAACTTGTACCTATAGGCACAGAATAACATAACTAGAAGAGGTTATAGGCTATACCTATCTACCAATAGATTAAAATTGGTAAATTATGATACTGCTTTCCGAACCAATGGTTGGATGGTAAAACTATGTTATGACGATTCAAAAAGAAGATTTCTAGAAGAAAAAAAGAGTGTGTGTACTTATGTCAAGACTTATGTACACGCGTTAGAAGTTATACTTCTTTGGCGTATGGAAAAAAAACTAGAACATACAACTTGAACATAGTTATCAATTTTCATACCACCTAGAACTAACTTCATGTCATGTTGTTAAATTTAGGTGTCGGTGTGCGCGCGCATCGTAAAAATTCACTCTCATCATTTTTCTCCATCGCGCCAAAAGAAGTATAACCACGTATAACTTCAAAAATAAAATCATTGAAGAAACATGAATGTAATTTTATATCACCTAATACTAACTAGATAATTGTTTCAATTATTGCAATTTTAAAATATCAGAATATTGTGTTTTAGCAATCCGCCATGGAATAATTTTTTACATTCACAATGCTGTGGGAAGTCACGTCCTTACATCGATTATTCGTTATCTAATCAACAACATAAAACATGCACTTGGTATTGTTGTAAAAACGTTTACACATTATGTTTAATTAATTTTCCATTAGTTCATACTAACGAATTCGTTAGCTAATGAGATGATTTTTAACCATGAAAATTTAGAATATCTATGTGTGTCAAAAAAACATGCATGAGTGAATTTTAATTTTTGAGTACTTATATTGGTTAGGGAGCCAGGTGCAAATTTGGTTAATTATTTCCTCTCAAGAGATAATTCGTCAGACGCATCAGAGTATAGTATTATAAAGCCTCGTGAACGTCAGCTGGCGCTCGGTTGGGGGGGTGAGCGGTTGTAGCCTCCCACGCACGTAAGAAAAAAAAAATACATTCATTCATTTCCTCTCAGCTAAAAATTTGTCAAATTGTAGCTAACCCAATATCTCAACGAAAAAAAATAATCAGCTGGTTACAACATGGTGTATTATACGTTAGCTGGTGTCTCGAACATGAAAAAAATAAAATTATTTTCCGTGATTTCCTCTCAAACAAAAATTTACCTGATGATAGCTTATATGTAACTGTGGATATATATTATATATAGGTCAGCTGGCTGTATCTTGGTGGAAAAACCGTCAGCTGATACTTTGAAAGTTATTACATAGGAGTTAGACAGAAGCATCTATTGCCAATTTATATGCATCAACTGACTAGGTTTTCCTCGAATTATTGCTAGCTGATTTTTTTTATTTATCGCATCAGTATATTAACAATCAGCTCACAAATTTTCATCTGAGATGAAATGACGTATCTTTAATTATTATCGTTATTTTTAAAAATTGAAGCAACACACGCTAGCATAATATAGACAGTAATAAGGTACTTGGAGGTGGTTAGTTGTGCGCATGATCGGGGTACTACGTACATTCAGCCACATCGGTAAACATGTTTTTACAAATATTATAAACTGCATTTAAAAATAACTATCATATCATCAAATTCACATAACTACCTAAAAGTGTAACAAATATGAAATAACCCACTAAAACATTAGTGAACTATAATTATTAAAAAAATAATAGTATAATATATAATTAATAAAGTTATTAATTATCTTTTACGAGGACTTATGTTGATGGAATTCGACGTATCTCGATGATTTTGTTAATGTCTCATTATATTCGAGTCACCAGCTGACGTATAATACACCATGCTGTAACCAGCTGATTATTATTTTTCGTTGAGATATTGGGTTAGCTACAATTTGACAAATTTTTAGCTGAGAGGAAATGAATGAATATACTTTTTTTCTTACGTGCGTGGGAGGCTACAACCGCTCACCCCCCCCAACCGAGCTCCAGCTGACGTTCACGAGGCTTCATAATATTATACTTTGATGCATTTTGCTAATTACCGCTTGAGAGGAACTTGGTCAGAAAATCTGCTTCTGGCTCCCGGACCATATGCCTTAAAAGTGTAAGCACACAAAAATAATTAAATAAACTTATTGACAAAATTATTCTGAGAATATTCCGAACAAGCCTGAATAAGATTTTTAAAATCAAGCAAAAAAAAACCTCTATCCTACCTGCGATATTTAGGTATAGATATTAAAAATTTAAAAACCGGTCATAGTATTATTAAGACGTAACCTTTCAACAAATTTTAAACAAAAACTTTTTATTCGTGAAAAATTTTGCAAGTTTTTATGAAATCACATCACACACTAGTAGGTACCACAAAATAATTCATACAAAAATTTTCAGTTTATTATTTTTAAATATGTAACTACTCTGAAATTCCAAATTGTTTCGTATTTAAAATCATTTTCTCTTATCCAAGATGGGATTCAAGGTAGAATACTACAGATGCACATAATATTACGTAAGTACATATTTAATTTAATTATCTAGCAATTAAGGAGCATTTAGTGTTTGGTCACGAAGATGCATAAAAAGTAGGTATTTTATATTTTCATTTCTTTTTCCCTAGTTACGTTCATAAAGTATACCCACCCCGTACATTAAAAAATGTAATATTTTACAATAGGAAAAAGGAGAGCTAAGAAGGCGCTTTCGTATCATTTTAGTGACAGCACTAATAAGGTTAGAAGTGTGCATGAACCCACGCCTCAAATTGAATCCATTTATCCTTTTTGAGGATTTAAAATTAGTTCGATAGGTATATGTAGGAGACAGTTACTAACTTTCGCTAAAACGATATTAAAATTATAGAACATTCACACATTTATTTTTTTAATCGTCTATATACTCTATTATTATTATGTGTTTTGAAAGCGTTCAAAAAAGTAGATATAATTGTTTTAACCAATAATCTGTATTAAAGGCATCATTTTAACCAGCTTCAAGAAAGGAAGTTCGATTGTTTTTGTTTACTATATGAAACAGTTACTTGAGTTCATTCAGTTTTTGAGTGAAATGGCAAGAAACGTCTAACTCTAACTATGGGATAACACTTGATATAATAGATAATATATATTCATAAATTTAAAGTCTGATTCACGTGTGATGAATGTAAACTGGGAAAACCCAGCACATCTGTTTCAGTAATCGGAATCTGACTAGATGCGCTTCGCGGTTTCACCCGCGTGGCTCCGGTTGGTCTTAGCGTTATGATATATTATGTATAGCATATAGCCTTCCTCAATAAATGGGCTATCTAACACCGAAATATTTACCACTACAAATCGGACCAGGAGTTCCTGAGATTAGCGCGTTCAAACAAACAAACAAACTCTTCACTCTTCAGCTTTATTATATCAGTATTTCAGTACCTTTCATCCACTCGACAAATCACAAAACTAGTGATGAAATATCTCAAAACCGCATATTGAGTATTAATTACTGAGAATGTGATACCTAGACATTACCCAACACATAACTGTCGATACTTGCATGTATTTCCGATATAATTATAAAACATGAAACTTTTTGAAATTTACAATTTTTTATCGTGTTTTTAGCAAATAAAATCAGTTTCTTTATTAAGTTATAGTGGCCACCGACTTCAACGTGTCATCTGCGCCTTTCGCCTGATATTATCATCTTGATCGTATGCCTGCACCGCCAACATTTGCAGAGGTGCGAATCATGCGGCGCATATCTAGCGATTAAAACGTATGTTATGAATAATTAAAAATTATATTATGTGTAAGTGTAGTTTCTCTCTGTCTGTTTAGTAAATACATAGCTTTTGTCATGATTTACTGCGTGATCACTGATCATTATTAGTGGAAGACTTTTTGACGTCAAGTATCTTCATACATAATGTTATTTTAGCTTGATTACGTATGTAGGGTATATATTATTTACAAATGCAATGTGGGCTCCAGATGCAGACGAAGAATTCCTGTTGAAATACTAAGTAGGTATCTACCTATAACTTCGCTCTCTACACTTTTCAATCTCAATTTTGTATCTAGGTTTATTAACAATAACTTATAGTACTTATCTGTTTATTTATTTAATAATCAAAATGTAATATGATAAACCTTTTACCTTCGAATTTATTATACTCATTGATGTAAGTATATTACTAATAGAGGGGTATATGGTTCTAATGTCCAAATGATAGTAATATGACCTATGAATATATGTTTGTATTATATCAAATATTTACGAATGAAGGTCACTGGCCTACTGGTACAAGGACAGGACAAAAAGAACAATAGTGGTATAATTACAGTGTATTTTATTTATTTTTCATGCGCGACAAGACGGGGCAAATAAAGACATACAGAGAACATATTCTCAGTATCATATACTATATGTAGGTACTTACCTAGTTCCTAAGGATATTTCCTTCTAGTGGATAAAAAAAAACTATTGTACAAATTATTACTTTACCTTGTAAGTATATCAATTTTAAACTGTAGGTAACTAGATATTTAATGAATTGGGTAATAGGGGTACAATTTTAAATTACTGTTGGACCAATTTAACAATATCTAACTTTTACTACCTATGTGACTTCTTGGTCAGTTATCCAGGTTGATAATTCTGCAGAAACACCAGATTAAAATTTGTAGTATGTAGTTAGTTACCTAATTTAATAATTTAACATTTTTTAAATAAAATAATCTAAGTAGTTATTCTAGGATTAATGCGCAGCTTTGTATTCCATTGCAAGCAGGCTATAAAGAATGCGGAATCTCATAGTGCAATTTATAGCGGGAACGTTTGTACTTACTACTTTGTAATGCTCTTGTGCATTTGGTTGAGTTTTCTAAGCTCTTGAGATAT